>NC_062527.1:1507512-1517512 GCF_022655615.1 Tachysurus fulvidraco
AATGTTAAGCCAGACATGAAAGTGCCCGGTCTCTCGTCTAACTCTCTCTGACAGGCGCATAATGGAGCATCCCTGAGTCATGGCACTAAAGCCTACAAAGCCAATGTCACCCTTTTTTGTTGTTCCTGCTATGCTCTGCTTCTACGCTGAGCTGAATCTTCAGGCTGGGATACAGGGATTTATGACTAAAGCTCCTCTCGCTGCTTTTGGAAACAAGCCATCGGTTTGTCTTGTAAGGCCAAAAGATTTCTTGGAAACAAGCCACCGTACTTAGGTATCCTCCACCCATTAACCGCTAGGCTGACTTTAGATGGAGGGGATTTGACCCCTACTCAGTCTATATGTATTCTTATTCTAACGTGATCTTTTTTTTTTTGCTTATGAACTCTAAGGATCTTTTTTTTTTTATTAATGTTGTCGTGCCAACAGCGCAATCTATCAGGCTGATGTAAAAGAAATAAATAAATCACCTAATTCAGGAAATTGGGTTTTGGAAACACTAGGATCGTTTTAGAACGAGGAGCCGGCCAATAGCGAATTGTTAAGGTGAAGGTCAGCGCCGCGTCCTTAGGCGTCCTTGTACGGTATTAAGGAATCGTTCTGAATAATTATTCACTATTAGTTCTACATGTTTAAACTGTGTCAGATGCTACTAAGGATTAGACATAACCTCTCTAATCTCAGTGCATGTTATATAGTTATATAAGCTTTATTACATATCTAATGAAGACCGTTGATGTTTTGTTCGTCTGTGACGAGACAGGTTAGTCACCGAGATGTTCTTTCAGCTTAATGACGTCTCAACTTTTACGTGTGAGTAATAAAGAGCCGTGCGGTTATAGAAATCACCGTCAGGGTTTTGTGATGATGTTACCATCATTTTCCAACTGAATTAATTTATTATACATATCTAAAATATCTGGGGGGGAACACGGTGGCTTAGTGTTTAGCACGTCCACCTCACACCTCCAGGGTTGGGGGTTCGATTCCCGCCTCCGCCTCGTGTGTGTGGAGTTTGCATGTTCTCCCCGTGCCTCGGGGTTTCCTCCGGGTACTCCGGTTTCCTCCCCCGGTCCAAAGACATACACGGTAGGTTGATTGGCATCTCTGGAAAATTGTCCGTTGTGTGTGTGAGTGTGTGAGTGAATGAGAGTGTGTGTGTGCCCTGTGATGGGTTGGCACTCCGTCCAGGGTGTATCCTGCCTCGATGCCCGATGACGCCCGAGATAGGCTCAGGCTCCCCGTGACCCGAGAAGTTCGGATAAGTGGTAGGAAATGAACGAACGAATGAATCTAAAATATAGATATTAGGTATAGTGGAACGTTAACACTTATGTTTTAGCAGCTACATGATATGGCCAAATGTTTGTGGACACCTGACCATCACAGCCATATGTGGACTTTCCCCAAACCGTTGCATACGATGCCTTTGTATGCTGTAGCATTAAGACGTCCCAAAAATGGTCCAGCATGACAAGGAAGCTCCATGAAGAAACACTGTAGAGCTTGATTGTCCTGCACCGACCAATGACCTCAACCCCACGGAACACCTTTGTGATGAACAGGAACCCTGACCGAACCCCAGACCTTCTCAGTCTTACAACATCAGTGTCTGATCTCATTAACACTCACGTATCCGCACGAACACAAATTCCTACGGTAACGCTCCGACATCTAATGGAAAGGCTTGACAGAAGAGTGGAGCTTATTATAACAGTAAAAGTGTTGAACCACATGTATGAAATGTATGCATGGGGGTGGTGTTGTTCAGGTGTCCACAAACCTTTGGCAACTTTTGGCCTCTTGAACGTCTTCTGTGTTCACGAGGTTCTGCGTTTAATCCGAACCTGAGATTTGCCTCACAGAAAAACTGACCGATTTTAAGAGACTGCAGGAAATAAATCAACACTTTCTAATCGATCCGAATCTATACGGAAACCGTGCCAACCTGTTCGAATCGTGTGTTTATTTATTCGCATGCACACATACAGTACACACTATTAACCACATTATAAGAAAAAAATAGAACCGTGCAAACCCGTCGCTCGTGGTAACCGATCCGAGCCCGTTTGGCCGACGGTGTGTTTTCGGTTGTGCCTGACTTAGCTTTCAGGGCAACATCATTTTTAAAACAATTGCCTTTTCTTCTTCTCATCTACGCAGAACCTCCTCCAGCTCTCACAGCCGTGTCTCATTCGCTCCGAAAGGAACGGGCGTGGAGAGCCGCCAACAAAGACAGGACAGAACAAACCGTGGCTGCATCCAAGAGCCTTTCAAATCCATGATGACCGTGGCTCGAGCTGTTCTCTGATATGTCTACAGATAATTCACGTTTTAGGGAGGCCCAGAGCGGTGTCTGTAGAAGAAACTGGGAGAGCCCTGAAAATAATTGATTCATGGAAACTCACATTCCAGACTTGGCTGAACGTGATCGCTTCACCCTGCTTCCTGTTTTTAAGTGCTGTTTGAATATTAGAGTCGGAATGTTTGGGCATCGCCACAGCTGGAGAATGGGAGGATCAAAGAAAGAGTCAGAGAAAAAAAAATAAATGTTGTCTTAGGACGATCTATATTTGTCACGATGAGGCAAAGGCGAACGAGGATCCAAGTGCAGTTTGAGATTTAAGAACAAAAACAAGAAACAAACAACAGATAAGCAGGTAAAACAGGAGAGAACACTGAGCAGAACAGGAACAGGAACAGGAACAGAGACATAACTAGACAACATACTACACCAAACAACGACTAACCCCAGGGAAGTGGACAAACAGAGAATATATAGGTGACAGGAACCAATGACAAAGCAGAGACAATCAGAGACAAAGACAACACACCTGGAGGAAAGATTGAGTACAATTAGTGTCCATGGTAACCAAGAAGTGGGCGGAGCAAACAATTAAGAACAGGGCAAGGCAGCAGACAGAAACAAAGGAAAACACAAACAGACTCATTACAATATATATATATATATATATATATATATAATTCCACTCACTCACTCACTCACTACCGCTTATCCGAACTTCTCGGGTCACGGGGAGCCTGTGCCTACCTCAGGCGTCATCGGGCATCGAGGCAGGATACACCCTGGACGGAGTGCCAACCCATCACAGGGCACACACACACTCTCATTCACTCACACACTCTCACACTACGGACAATTTTCCAGAGATGCCAATCAACCTACCATGCATGTCTTTGGACCGGGGGAGGAAACCGGAGTACCCGGAGGAAACCCCCGAGGCACGGGGAGAACATGCAAACTCCACACACACAAGGCGGAGGCGGGAATCGAACCCCCGACGCGTGAGGCGAACGTGCTAACCACTAAGCCACCGTGTCCCCCCCCCTTATTTTTATAATTATTTTTTAAAAAAATGGCCTAAAGGTTTTCAGTGACTGTGCTATTTCAGCTCAACCAGAGAGCACCGTCTTTTCCAGCAGCGATTCTACAGTACTTGAAATCTGGCAAGTCCTTGTTGCAAGGAATGCATGCATAAAGTACTTTCATGCTGTATCATGTATCCAGGAAATTAAAATCAGAAGTTGGAGAGGAAGAAAGGATGGACAGAATCAATGTGCTGACCCTATTGACAGTGTACAGAACAAATATTCCCATAATTTAATTTTAATCCCTTCACAGCTGCTTGGAGATGGAGCCTGATCCCATGAAAAAGACAGAGGTTGAGAAAACAAAGGAACACTTTGTTAAAGCCAGATCAAGAAGAAAGTGTTGTGATACTCAGGGAATCCAATTCATACATAATGCATTGGCCACATGTGGGAACATGAAGGATACAAACTGTTTGCCTGTGATAGAGAGACTCGTCCTTTAGCGGTAATAGTTATTTAGTGAAAAAACAACATTTCTGGAGAAATGACGATTGGCGATTTCTTGGTGATGACTAATAATCCTCATTCATTCATTCATTCTTCAGTAACTGCCTTATCCTGGTCATGGTCATGGTGGAGGTAGAGTATATCATGGGATGTGGTAGCTCAGTGGTTAAGGTGTTGGGCTACTGATCGGAAGGTCATGGGTTTGAACCCCAGGTCCACCAAGCTACCATTGCTGGGCCCCTGAGCAAGGCCCTTAACCCTCAGTTGTAAGTCACTCTGGATAAGGGTGTCTGCTAAATGCCGTAAATGTAAGACTTGTGTGTATCCTAAATGGGATACCAGCACACACATATTTATACCTTTATACCCAGTTAATTAACTGGCTTGTGTTGGGGAGGAAACTATAGATCCAAATTCAACGTTGGATTTTATTTCTCATGTACACGACCAACTCCGGTTTCCTCCCCGGTACAAAGACATGCATGGTAGGTTGATCGGCATCTCTGGAAAATTGTCCGTAGTGTGTGAGTGTGAATGAGAGTGTGTGTGTGCCCTGTGATGGGTTGGCACTCCGTCCAGGGTGTATCCTGCCTCGATGCCCGATGACGCCTGAGACAGGCACAGGATCCCCGTGACCCGAGAAGTTCGGATAAGCGGTAGGAAATGAATGCATGAATGAATGAATGAATGAATGAATGAATGAATGTACGTGACCATACACGGTACGATGTGTAGATTTCAAGATCTTTTTGTCACCTACACAGTTATATGCAGTATACAATTACAGTGAAATAAAATCCTGCCATTTAATCTTAACTGGGAATACAAATAAGCTACATTTAAGTACTAATAATTTTTTTCAAAAATTAAAGAAATAATAAGAATAATAAGAATGTAATGTGCGGTATGTTTACGTTAGCTGTAGTAGCATGATGTGCAATTTAGTAACCGTCTGCGTCATTTAAATAGACTCGAGAAGTACGAATAAAAAAGAAAATAGTATATATGAATAAATCGGTGTCTCAACTGGTTAAGGCTCTGGGTTGTTGATCGGAGGATCGGGGGTTCAAGGCCCAGCACTGCCAAGCTGCCACTGCTGGGCTCTTGAGCAAGGCCCTCAACACTTCCTGTTCCAGGGGTGCTGTATCATAGCTGCCCCTGCACTCTGACCCCAAACTACTCAGTCGGGGTATGTGAAGAAAAGAATTCCACTGTGCTGTAATGTATATGTGGCGATAATAAAGGCTTCTATTCCCTCCCATTCTATGAAGATCGGTGGTAGAACAGGAAGTGTAACTGATCTAATCAGAGGGGAGGACGTGAGGAGAACATGCACACTAATCCAAGCTCAGGATCAAAATGGAGACCCTGAAGCAGCGAGGTGGCTTTACCCACTGCTCCGTCATGCTGCCCACCGATAATCATGTTTTCCATATCCTTTGCACTTTGGAGACTCTCCAATAGGGTGATTTTTCTAACCGGTGACGTGTATCTCGGCCCAAAAGAACGGCATCGTTTGTGTTTCCCCGACAACATTTCTCTTGTAGTCAAGAAATATGTTAAGTTAACCTTAAGGCTGTTTTCTCAACGAGTAAAGCAGTTACAAATGTTGTTGTTCCTTTACTCTTCCTCTCCGATACCACGTACGCCAACATAAGCCCGCTTTCGTTTCTTCGAGAGATGATTTAAACAGAAAACAAACCTCACAGACTTACAGTATTCGTTATTCACAGATCTGAGTCACTTATCGGTAATCAGCTAGCTGTAATGAAGAAAATAAGAGAATATACAATATATAGGTTTCCTCCGGGTACTCCGGTTTCCTCCGCCGGTCCAAAGACATGCATGGTAGGTCGATCGGCATCTCTGGGAAATTGTCCGTAGTGTGTGTGTGTGTGTGTGTGAGTGAATAAGAGTGTGTGTGTGTGCCCTGTGATGGGTTGGCACTCCGTCCAGGGTGTATCCTGCCTCGATGCCCGATGACGCCCGAGATAGGCACAGGCTCCCCGTGACCCGAGAAGTTCGGATAAAGCGGTAGTAAATGGCATGAGATGAGATGAGATACAATATATAGGATAGTAAACTTAGAAAAAAAAAATCCTTCCACTCGTGACAAACCCGTGATCTATAGTAAGAACGTATCCTGGGATCTGTCCGTCGTACATATTAAGATCTTTCTGAGCCCATGATCGTTTGAATTCCAGGTGCAGAACTGTATGTGCTACAGTATAATTTACCCCAGCGACCCAAAAATTCCAGTCAAAATTCCCATTATGGGGAAGAAAAAAAAAAAAGACCCGAATAAACGCACCTCCGGTAGAGATTATGACAAAAGCTTCAGTAAACAAATGTGCAGAGCTATCATTTTCTACAAGCTCTGTGGTCTTTAATAAAAGCCGTTCCATTCGAATTGTCTATTTGTAGCTATGCATCTGATATAAATCAGTCACGATAAGTTCTACCTCATGCAGTAATAAGCATTCTCCAACATTCCCCAGCCGGAGATCAAACAGACATTTGCCCAACATTCCCTGCTGATAGGAAAATGCTTGCCAACTGAAAATTAGCATCTACGTATACAGGACCTCAAAGCACGGTGCCCTGTGTTTTACCCCCGAAGCCGTCCGTCGCTTTGACTTTATAGCGCGAAGCTGTTTGAGATAATTTCGATAGTTTTGGAGCATCTGTCGGAGCTCATGAAAAAGATCTACTGGGCTGTGTATCGTGCAGGAGCATTCAGAAAGGGCGTGACGGCGTAGCAGTGGTAGTTTAGGGACAATAGGGAAAGATGAGAGAAGGTGTAAAGGGCTTGTTTCTGAGGGATGAGACATGACATCGCTATGACTATGAGACACTTATCTGACAGTAACATCAACACGGCGATCGGATCGCTCCATGTGTGGCCGTAGACTCTCCGCCTTCTCTCTTGTTCTTCCAGCAACAGTACTGAGGAAATCACCATGGAGCCAAAATAACGGAGAAGGGAAACAAGCACTTAAAAAGGACTGAAGCTCGTCAGGAAACACGAGTACTCGCTCTCGAGAGCTGTAATCCGGCTCATTATGGCGGCAGGGATACGATTTGCTCCACGTCTTAAAAAGCGATGCAAAACAGTCAGTGAATGAGTGGATTATTTCTCACGAGTTATATATAAAAAAAAAAAGTCCGTACTAAATGTCGACTGAACATATTTAAAAAAATAAATTACATATTAAAAAAACTTTAAAATATTCACATGTAAAAGGACAACGGACTGTTAAAAAAAAGGTTTAAAAGATTATAAATCAAGTAGGGGGGGGGCACGATGGATTAGCGGTTAGCACGTTCACGTCACACCTTCAGGGTCGGGGGTTCGATTCCCGCCCCCACCTTGTGTGTGTGGAGTTTGCATGTTCTCCACGTGCCTCGGGGGTTTCCTCCGGGTACTCCGGTTTCCTCCGCCGGTCCAAAGACATGCATGGTAGGTTGATTGGCATCTCTGGAAAATTGTCCTTAGTGTGTGTGTGTGTGTGAGTGAATGAGAGTGTGTGTGTGCCCTGTGATGGGTTGGCACTCCGTCCAGGGTGTATCCTGCCTCGATGCCCGATGACGCCTGAGATCCCCGTCACCCGAGGTAGTTCGTATAAGCGGTAGGAAACGAATGAATGAATGAACTTTATAAAATATTTTTAGGTGAATGTTCTTCTTCAGGTCAGTTTTTTGTTTTCATTATTTATTTATTCGTATTGATTTACTATCTGTAAATAAGTGTGAATTGAACATATGAGACACATTTTAGACAAACATTGGGTTTTTGGACTGAATCGACTCTATGAACCTGTTTTAGATGAAACAGCCTTTTCCCAGGATTTGTGGCTGGCACTTCACTCAACATGGCTCTGGCGAAAGCAAAGCAGCGTGCCAATCATGTTGTCAAAATACAGCTGCACTTAACTAGTGCTTCACATTCCTGTGCAGTATGACATGGCAGAGCTACAGAGGATAAGCATTAGTATGAAAGCGGCGGCGGCGGATTGCAGGAAATGGCTGCTGCACTTTTTCTGCAATGGTTTGAGCTTTAAAAAGTTTGAATTTGAAAGTTTGAAGTCAGGCTGAAGAAAACATCGGGATGAAAAAAAATAAAGCGTGAAGGTAAGTAAGAGTGTCGGCCAGATGGCTTCGAGACCTTCGGCCATTTTTATTCTTAGTACGGTTCTGCCTGTGACAAGAACGATGAATACGAGGCAGAAAACGAAAATACGGTCCGATAACCGCCTCACGATGTTAACCTTTATTTATAGGTTCTTTACGAGTCAGTTATGGCTTTAAAAGGTTGCTTAAAAGATGAAAAATCGTTAAATTGTAGATATAAAAATCTACACAGAATCCATTGAACTTTATATACTGTATGTCAGAGGGGGGGGGGTAAGTCACACGTGTGCAAGTCACAAGTAAGTCTCGAGTCATGAATGTCAAGTCAAAGTCAAGTCGAGTCTTTTTTTAATATTTGTCAAGCAAGTCTCAAATTTGCGACTTAAGTCTGACTCGAGTCAAGTCGAGTCCCCCATCTCTGAGTCATTTAACTCAAGTCCGAGTCAAGTCTCAAGTCATGAATGTCAAGTCAAAGTCAAGTCGAGTCTTTTTTTAATATTTGTCAAGCAAGTCTCAAATTTGCGACTTAAGTCTGACTCGAGTCAAGTCGAGTCCCCCATCTCTGAGTCATTTAACTCAAGTCCGAGTCAAGTCTCGAGTCACGAATGTCAAGTCAAAGTCAAGTCCAGTCTTTTTTTAATATTTGTCAAGCAAGTCTCAAATTTGTGACTTAAGTCTGACTCGAGTCAAGTCGAGTCCCCCATCTCCGAGTCATTTAATTCAAGTTCGAGTCAAGTCTCGAGTCACAAATGTCAAGTCAAAGTCAAGTCAAGTCTTTTTCTAATATTTACCAAGTAAGTCTCAAGTCTCAAATTTGCGACTTAAGTCTGACTCGAGTCAAGTCGAGTCCCCCATCTCCGAGTCATTTAACTCAAGTCCGAGTCAAGTCTCAAGGCATGAATGTCAAGTCAAAGTCAAGTCCAGTCTTTTTTTAATATTTGTCAAGCAAGTCTCAAATTTGCGACTTAAGTCTGACTCGAGTCAATTCGAGTCCCCATCTCTGAGTCTTTTAACTCAAGTCCGAGTCAAGTCTCGAGTCACGAATGTCAAGTCGAGTCTTTTTCTAATATTCGTCAAGCAAGTCTCAAGTCTCAAGTTTGCGACTTAAGTCTGACTCGAGTCAAGTCATATGACTCGAGTCCCCCATCTCTGCTGTACGTACACATTTTTACTATTGATTGAATACAGTGTAAAGTTCCCATGTCTCATCTGGGTGTCATAAGACGAGCACGGTTACTGTTGCTCACCTTTTTTTTCCATCCCAATGTAGTTAGGATCAGCTGATCTCGGATCAGCAGCGGTTTGGGATTTCAGTGTCCTGGCTCACGACATTTAACTCATCAGCAGTCACCGGTGTCCGAATGAGCCGAATACGAGGCACTGTAACGTATGTGCACTAAACGAACGGAAGAACGGATGAACAGATGATAGGTAAGATCATGAGAAACTTTCACATACAGTAAGTCACTGATGAATGGTTCAGTCTTTGCCCAGAAACCAAGCCTTTCCAAATGAAGATATATCACATGGTCTTTGTAGCACTAGAGCCCCCTACTGGTCATTATATTTAGTTGTGCCGAATCCAAAGATTCAAGTGTTTCCAGATGCAAACACTGTTATTTTAACAATTATAAAGTTGCAACCAAATAAAGATGTCTTTTCGCAAGCATTCTTGTTCGGTAACCAGATTTATCTGGTTTGTTGGACCGTTAAATGTTTGTTGGTTTTTGTTTTTCATTACAGACACCAAAGCTTGGTGCTAGAGAACGTTTTGTGTGTTGTATAATATTACTGTAGCAGTTTGAGGTGTAAAGTGCCTCACTGTCTCTCGCATGTAATCGGTCGCAGTAACGTGCTGTCAGAAGTACCTCTGTTACTTGTTCTATCTGAAAGTCTACGAAGATTTTCATCGCCGCGTCACTTCTGACATCAATGAGGAACAACTTCGGGGTCTCACAGTAGCGTATTTACACCAGCAGCCGGACTGACATGACTCACGTCTTTCTTTACAGTATATACATCTGAATAG
>NC_062527.1:1522512-1535012 GCF_022655615.1 Tachysurus fulvidraco
TATTTCTGATACAGACCTCGGAGTTAAGTTGCCTATCAAAACAACAAGAACCAATGTTTTGTTAGCTGCTCACAGAGTTACACGACATGGCCAAAACTTTGTGGACATCTGATCGCACCTAAAGGTTTGACACCAAATTAGAAGCACGCGATCGTATACAGTAGCGTGTCTTTGTTTACTATAGCGTTACAATTTCCCTTTAACGGAACTCAGAAGCTGAGCCAAAACCTGGACTAAACCTAGAACGGGAAATTCAAAACGCATGGTCAGATGTCCACATACTTTTGGCTGTTTAGCGTACTGTATATAAGATGGTCTTTTAAAAACCAAAATGAACTGAAATTACTGGCGAAGGTCCCATAATCGGAGTGCACGCACCTACAAGACGAGACTTTGGTCTAAGTATAGTGCCAGATTGGTTTGCTTCCAAATCCCTCCTGGTTACAACCACTAACATCAAGGGCAAAGTGTCAGCTGTTACATGTGGTGCAACACACTCCGTTAACACGCCAACACCACGAGCGAGCATGAAATGACACGTACCACGAGTCTCTGTCGTGTAGATCAGAATAAGAACAGGTCGATCTCTCGTTCTGAACCCGATCGTCGAGGTAATTTCAGTAGTAAAAAGCACCAGCAGTTTAATACTCGTTTAGAAACTCACTCGATTACTAACACGTTAAAAAAATGTAACGTAACATATGGCGAAACCTACGGTAAGGGATCGCCATCGGTAGTAGTCATATGCGACAAAATAATGTACATATCTACATACAATATAAATATCGTCAAATATTTGAGATATATACGGAAGCATACAGTATTGCATTCAATCGAGGAAAAAAAATCTCACTCTGTTTTTCTGAATTAACGAGTTAATTATCTCATAATTATGAGATCATTTTACATAAAAAAAAAAAAATTCATTGTTCGTTTTTTTCTGAATTAACGAGATCCATCAAAATCCTGCCAGGAGCCTCTATTTTAGGTGGATTTTCATGGAAGTAAACATGTCCCGCCTTTCAAGTTTAAGGGATCTCGTTAATTCAGAAAAACAGAGCAAAATTTTTTTTCCATGAAGATCATTCACATAATTCTGAGATAATTAACTCATCAATTCATAAAAATGGAGTGCAAAATTTGTTTTTAAAAAAAAAAAATTATCTCAAAATTTTGAGATAATTAAGTCATTAATTCAGAAAAACGGAGCAAAAAAAAAAACGTTTTATTCATGAAAAATTCTCATAATTCTGAGATAATTAAATTGTTAATTCAGAAAAACAGAGCAAAAAACTTTGTGTGCATGAAAAATTATCTCATAATTCTGAGATAATTGAGTTGTTAATTCAGAAAAACAGAGTAGATTTTTTTTGTAGATTTTTTTCCTCAAGTGAATGCAATACGCTTCCGTAGATATATATATATATATATATATATATATATATATATATATATATATATATATATATATATATATATATATATATATGTATTTGATGATATTTTTATTGTAGAAATATTTATATATATATATAAATAGCAAGAAAAAAATAATACAAAAAAACATACAGAAGATGATACAGATTTTGAATGACGGACTTTGCAGGAGGTAGCATCAGACTGTTACTCTGTCACGTGTTGACCGCATCCGAAGTACACGTGAATTACTTTACTGCGTGTAAAATGATATAAGCATTATCTGATTGTATTTATATTTATATATATTGCAAAGCACATCAAATGATAACAAACACTAGTAGGGAAAAGAAACTATCTGAACATTATAACCACATCGATGGTGTCTTCTTTACTATCACTTATTTTTCTTATTGACTTTCTTGGCTACGTAACAGTGATAAATCTGACGTCCTGTACAGTCAGTGGCGGTTCTAGGATCTTTCTGTAGCAGGGGCCATTAAGGGGCCACATGTTACGTTTAGGGGCCGAGTACAGGGTACGTTCGAGCACACAAAATAATCTATTCGGTACGGTGCGAATACATTTCGGCGGTCGTTCATTTTTCAAGCGCTCGAGCGCCGCCGATTGTTTGGGGGTGGAATCGCATCTGCGATTGTCGTGAAAAATTCTCCGGTTGCTCTTCTCGTCGACGATTGATGGAACGGGGGCCAATCAGATTTCAGCAGTTGCCCCGCCTCTAGAACCGGCCCTGTGTACAGTTACTTCTAGCCTACAGCAGGTTTATTTCACAGTTCTGTACAGCGCTTTGCGACGGGCTGTGATACAAAGCCTCCTGTCGGTCAATCGGAGCCTTAAATTTAATTCACAATTTTCTTTCTTTTTTCTTTTTTTTTCTTTTTTTTTTGCTGTTTTCAGGTCTCTTAAAATCTGTTTAATGAAAATAAAACCACTATCTACCTTTCCCCTTATTCGGTGATGTTACAGTTTTTCACTACTTACATTTCTTTTAAATTTAAAATGTTTTTTTATCCATCCTTTTGGAGGATGACGTCGTCCGAACGATCGGGACCGCATTCTGTTTGAGTTTAAAAGTCGAGGTTATGTCACGTAGTATTGTGATAAATGTGAAAGAAAACATTGTTCAGCTACGGTAAATTAACACATGCTATCCTTTTACGAAAGCCGTACACAGCTCTCCCTTATTCCGGACCGATACTTTAATCGGCGTATCGGTATATCGACTGACTGATTGACATTTCTACAGTTTTCCCTGGTTAGGAATAAATACTTGTGTTGGCACGAGACGAGTTTGTCCCGGAACAAGACATCGGAGGTTGCAAAACGATCACGAACACTTAGCATGGAGGAAATGTGTGTATGTGTATTAAACGTTCCTGCTCCATTAACTCTCTAACCTACAGTATAATCACAGTCTTATTGTTATACCCTTTAATCATAGCTTCATCGATCAGAGCGCCGCTTCTTCAAAGTGTAAAGAATCACCAAACTGAAACAGACGTCGGTGTTAACAGACATCCGTAGGGGCAGATTTTCTCAGCCCCCCACACTCGCGCTATCGTCTTTTTCAGAGAAAGAGCAGTGGAGATGGTATTTATTATATTGTTAATAATTCTTGACACGAGTCTATAGTTTTGACGCGGCACAGGCTCTAGGTTTGTGAGCGCTTTAAAGCTAACGTGACATTTCTCCTGACATTTACGGAGGAAAGCTTGACCTGCGGATTGACGGATACAGGACGTTTCCCGTTAAAGAGACGGATGAGGCCACGGTGGTCATATGCGAGTAAAATACATTAGCATGTACAGAGCTTTAGTTCTTTACATGCGGTCATGCTGTCTAGAGTACAGGATCATTTGTTTTCACCCAAAAAAAAAAAAGATTCCAGCAATGCTGATGGACGACCCTGATGAAAATGTTCTCCTGCGCAGTTGCAGACATGATTTGAGTCTTTCACTGGACTTGGACCAGGAGACCGGTATAAGGATGAGGCAGACACTTTCCACAGAATCCTCCACAGCGCCCGTAGATCCGAGTTCCATCCTGACGGGGAGATATTCAAGTCACGTAAAACAAGTTAGATAAAATACGGTACAGATACCAGGTTCAAGTCCAAATTGACCTAATTGATTCAAACCAAGGGGGTTTCCTCCGGGTACTCCGGTTTCCTCCCCCGGTCCAAAGACATGCATGGTAGGTTGATTGGCATCTCTGGAAAATTGTCCGTAGTGTGTGTGTGTGTGTGTGAGTGAATGAGAGTGTGTGTGTGTGCCCTGTGATGGGTTGGCACTCCGTCCAGGGTGTATCCTGCCTCGATGCCCGATGACGCCTGAGATAGGCACAGGCTCCCCGTGACCCGAGAAGTTCGGATAAGTGGCTGGATAAGTGCCAACCCATCACAGGGCACACACACACACTCTCATTCACTCACACACTACGGACAATTTTCCAGAGATGCCAATCAACCTACCATGCATGTCTTTGGACCGGGGGAGGAAACCGGAGTACACGGAGGAAACCCCTGAGGCACGGGGAGAACATGCAAACTCCACACACACAAGGCGGAGGCGGGAATCGAACCCCCGACCCTAGAAGTGTGAGACGAACGTGCTAACCACTAAGCCACTGTGCCCCCCCACAATAAGAATCGATAAGAATAAAAAATAAAATTAAAGGTGCGGTGCACGATGTTTGAAAAATGCTTCAGAAAGCCTCTCCTCACCTCTGATCGATGGACTTTGATGGAGACATAGTTGCCTTGAGGAACCCACTTAGTCAATTCTGCCACTTTCAGTCCGGTCCCAGTGAGATTGATGCTGAACTGACCCTGACAAATGATAACACTATTACATGATGTTTCACTACAGCTGTTGCACCGATCTGGGCAACAGCGACCGTTCTTCTATAAACACTGGAGTCTGATATGGTGCAGATCTTTACCTGAGGGCATCTAGCAGCACTGTAACAGTCCCCGGCACTGCCAAAGGGAACGGGGTGGCCGAGAAGGGTTTTAGAGAAGTGCACGTCTGTGGCTGTGTTAAACGATACAAGGGAATAAAACACAACCTGGTTAAAGGTAACGTGTGAAAAATGTCTGCCGTTTCAGGCAAATCCCTCTAAATGACTCTATGACAAGCTAGAGGCCTGATATAAAGGTGATAAGCTCTTTGACAAAAAGATGACATCAACTATTTAAAGCCTACTTACTGATTATTCGCATGGTGCTGAGGTCTAGTCTCACCCTGTAGAATAGAGTGTAGCCCACTGCTGGATAGTCATTTCTGCAAGCGCAGTCCTGACGTCTGCTGCCGTTATGCGGACACTCGAAGGGGTTATTCAGCCTAGAGGAAAAAAAGAAAAATATAAAGTGGTGTAAGAAAAATTCAGAGATGGGGGACTCGAGTCATATGACTTGACTCGAGTCAGACATACTGTAAGTCTCAAATTTGACACTCGAGTCTTGCTTGACAAGTATTAAAAAAAAGACTCGACTTGACATTGACCTGACATTCGTGACTCGAGACTTGACTCGGACTCGAGTTAAATGACTCAGAAATGGGGGACTCGACTTGACTCGAGTCAGACTTAAGTCGCAAATTTGAGACTTGCTTGACAAACATTAAAAAAGCACTCGACTTGACTTTGACCTGACGTTCGTGACTCGAGACTTGACTCGGACTCGGGTTAAATGACTCAGAGATGGGGGACTCGACTTGACTCGAGTCAGACTTAAGTTGCAAATTTGAGACTTGAGACTTGGTTGACAAATATTAAAAAAAACTTGAAAAACTTTTGACTCGACATTCATGACTTCAGACTTGTACATGTGTGACTTACTCCCATCTCTGTAAAAATTCATTCATTCATTCATTCATTCATTCATTCATTCATTCATCCAGTCACTCAAACAAGAAGTTACCTGTATCCATAAACCTCGGAGTAATTGTCAGTGTGGCCGCTGCGTAGGGTCACGTACTCCTTTGGAAAGTTGGTCTGCATTTCTGCACAGTAGGTCTGGAGAACTCTCGATTTAACCCGTAGGTGATATTCTCCATCTTTTCTAACGCCTTCTCTTATCTGCAGTTCCTTGCAGTTGGAGGCCAGTTCACCTAAAACAGGAAAGACTTCAACTCAACAAACACAGCAATGAAAAAAACGACAAGAGAGCTGAAGTCTACACCGGTGTCCGGGTGAGTGTCGGGTCTCCTGCTGTACTAAAACCAGCATTATGTTTAAAAGCATTAAAAAAGCATTAAAGCATAATTTTGCGATTGATAAAAACGTTCGTGGAACTAGGGGTCTTCTCGGGTCTAAAGAAATGTACCCGAACCCGACGTGCATAATTATTTATTTTTTTTAAGAAAGACCCGAGCCGAGACAAACCCAAAAAAATCAGACCCGAGTCCGACCCGACTCGTTTGCGATTTTTTTTTAACCCGACTGGATCCGAATGTTGCGTAACTCTACACTAAAGTAACCGCTACAGAGTGGATACAAAATTGATTGACAGGTCTGTTTCAACGTAAATTAGCTTACCGCCAGCCGCACGTCGCCAGCCACATGTCGCAAGCGGTCTTGGCAAACAGAGAAAAGGACTCGAGTCGATGCACACACACGAGATACAGTAGTTCAGGTCTTCTCGGGTCCGTTCGGTAAAAACACATCCGTTTTAAATTACCCGAGACCCGACGCCGCTATTATTATACCCGACCCGTGTCCGAGACACACGTGAAACTTTTAGACCCGAACCCGCTCGGATCTCGGGTCAGACCTCGGGTTTTCGGATCTAAGTGGACCCGTGAAGACCTCTACTTGGAATCACCGACTCGCAGTAATATATAAATGCACAACATCCTGACTTTGGTAGGAAAATTTTCCAGCAAAAATCTCTAACTATGTGCCAAAACATCTGAAAGCCAGAGAATGATCCTAAAAAGCCTTGGCAGCCGACGTTCTCTCTGTTAGGGTCAAATAGGAGGTAATTTTCATGATGCCTGAGTCATAGCGTTCAAACGGCTTGCATCAGCCTGTTTTAGAAATCATACTTGATGATAGAGGCCTGGATATTTATTGCTTCAAGGATAAATAACTTCAAACTAGGATGGATATCAAAATCCACCCCCCCCCCTCGATCCAGACATTAAAGGGGGGAAAAAAAAAATAACATTTTTTTTCCACTAAACAGTATTAAGTCTTTCTCAGGAAAGACAATTTAGTATTATTATAAAGCATGTGTGTATGAGCAACAGCCACAGGCCACGCTGAGCAGAGCCATGTGTGGGGAAAACTTGCATGTAGCTCAGACAGTGTTTAGGTGGTGCAAGAACACACACACACACACACACACACACCCACACACACACACACACAGCAATATATCAGAAAATGAACGCTATTGTTGATATTTTACTAATATGATATCATGCACGTGTCATACAACTGACTCCATATGAGATTTACCTACATATTTAAAACAATACTAACAATGTCTCAGTCTGCAGGATGCCTGAGAATGAGGTCGACTGGACGCCGGGCAGTTTTTAGAGGGGAGATTTTTATCAGTGAGACACTCGACTGTCCTCTGCATCACTCCGGCACCACAGGTCTGAGAACACTGAGAAAAAAACAGAGCAGAAAAAAAACCTACATTGTGAGTGATCGGCATACCGTAGACCTCTGAATGTCAGACAGCATTGCAGAGTAAGAACAAACGAAGACGCAGATACACTCACACACCTTGCCCCACGGACCAGCTTTCCAGTATGCAGGCAGTAGGCAAACTGGAAGCTGGCACGGTTGGGTGTTGGGTGGAGGAGGCTGTGGGCACTTAGAAGCCAAAACCTGGGTATAAGACCGAGCACCAAACACCTGCAGATCCGGAGCAGAAGGTACTGCAGTGCATGACACCATCCTCTGCTGGTGACCTGCTCCGCAACTCACAGAGCACTGAAACACAGAAATATGTCCCATAAGCGCATGTCTGTGTATTAAACACATCATCAAATCAATGCAATACCGGATGTCCTGAATGGATCTATTCTGATCTGATGTAAAACAATACAGTACAGAAATACAGCTTTATCACCTGTGTCCATGTTGCAGTTACCCAGACATACTGACAGGGGGCGATGATGCAAAGCTGATGAAGTTCAGGTTTCTTTGAGGGGTCACAGAGTCTGTCAGAGACAGGATCCTTCAAACCGTCCACACACAGGACTGTCCTGTGTCTCATACCCTCTCCACATGTCGCGTTACACTGAACATGCGAATGGGAGAGAAACAAGACTTTCATCAAAATCTTTACTTACTGTTCGGAATTCACCATCAATTACAATATTAACAAAATTGTATTAAAACATGTATGAAGTCACCACAAGGAGCAGTGTTATACTGCACTTAAGCTAAAAATGTCCAACACCCTTTAAATGCCTGCCTAGTCTTTGTAAATGACTCTGAACTCCTCGACGGTTCGATCCGAAATATCAGAACGGAATCCTTTCTTTAAAGACTGTGGCCTCAAATAATGTGACAGCTACAAGTATACAAAATAATGATTTTCACATCACAGCACACATAAAAGTGTAAAGAATTATTTTAAAAATGGGAAATAATTTAGAAAGTAATGGTCGAGGGTTCGATTCCCACCTCCGCCTTGTGTGTGTGGAGTTTGCATGTTCTCCCCGTGCCTCGGGGGTTTCCTCCGGGTACTCCGGTTTCCTCCCCCGATCCAAAGACATGCATGGTTGGTTGATTGGCATCTCTGGAAAAATTGTCCGTAGTGTGTGAGTGTGTGAGTGAATGAGAGTGTGTGTGTGTGTGCCCTGTGATGGGTTGGCACTCCGTCCAGGGTGTATCCTGCCTCAATGCCGATGACGCCTGAGAAGTCCGGATAAGCGGTAGAAAATGAATGAATGAATGAATAAACCAATGCAGGCTTCTAAAGTGACGTGACATACGGCTAAGTACGGTGACCCATACTCAGAATTCGTTCTCTGCATTTAACCCATCCAAAGTGCACACACACCCGGAGCAGTGGGCAGCCATTTATGCTGCGCGCCCGGGGAGCAGTTGGGGGGGTTCGGTGCCTTGCTCAAGGGCACCTCAGTCGTGGTATTGCCGGCCTGAGACTCGAACCCACAACCTTAGGGTTAGGAGTCAAACTCTCTAACCGTTAGGCCACGACTTCCCCTTGGTGGATATTTAAGAACAAGTAAATTAGTTAAAGTATATGTTCCTGGCAGGGAACATATTTCCCACATACTCACTCTATTGCTGTCAGCAGGAGCGTCTGAGAAAATCTCCACCCATGCCTTCGAGGGTCCCGTAAAAGCTTCTCTCGTTCAGACGTCGTGGTTTGTACCTTATCAACTAAACGAGTTCTCTAGCCGCTCTAGACCGCCTAATGAATGATCGACTGTTCATTACGTGTTATTATGTGAGTTTGCTTAAGTTTAAGAGGCGGACGGAGCGTATGGTACCGATACCACCTGATGTGTCCAACAGACCGTAAACAAATGCCACATCCATAACACTTAAAATAACTGGCAAATCGCAAATAGATTGGAAATCATTTTATCTACATGTACGATAACTGGTAATGATGAAATCTCACCTCCTGCCACTCACTGGATGACCAGCTATATCCAAGGCACTCATGGGATAAACACCGCTGCAAACTGCTGGGACGGACGCGGGCATCACACACGTCTTCCCCGACACGACCTTTGCCTTTTAACCTACAGTACACGTCACGTTTCTGTACTCCAACCCCACAAGAGACAGTGCACTGTAAACACACACACACACACACACACACACACACACACACACACACAGTTATAAACACATAGACACATTGCATTCTTTCATTATATCATTTTTGTATTAGACGCAGATTTATAGTCGTTTATCGATCTTTCTCAGTCCTGAGAGTCTGACATATATAAATACATCCAGCTTCATACTACTGACCCAAAATACATTCATACACGCAGCTCTTAAATACGTCATAATAACACCAACAATGTTATTATGATTGTTGTTGTTATAACATGGTTATTACAAGTGTTATTATTATAGATATAACTCAAGTTATTACTCCAAGAAAGTGTAATATCCATTCATTCATTCATTCATTTTTTACCACTTATCCGAACTTCTCGGGTCACGGGGAGCCTGTGCCTATCTCAGGCATCATCGGGCATCGAGGCAGGATACACCCTGGACGGAGTGCCAACCCATCACAGGGCACACACACACTCTCATTCACTCACACACACGCACTACAGACATTTTTCCAGAGATGCCAATCAACCTACCATGCATGTCTTTGGACCGGGGGAGGAAACCGGAGTACCCGGAGGAAACCCCCAAGGCACGGGGTAGAACATGCAAACTCCACACACACGAGGCGGAGGTGGGAATCGAACACCCGACCCTGGAGGTGTGAGGCGAACGTGCTAACCACTACACCACCGTGACCCCCAGAAAGTGTAATAAGATTAAAAAAAAATGTACACGGTGAAACAGATCATCTTTACTGTGTACGCTAGCATTTCAAAGCTACTGTAATTTTCAAAGCCATGTCAGGTATCATCTCTGCTTTTATGTCATATGAGCACTAATTAACCCATGTTTAGTCTTCAGCACCTGCTTCACACACCATTATTATGACTCGACAACGTCAGGACGGACGCAAAGCCGACGCAAACATTTCCTTTTAAATTCTGCCGAGAACCACGATGCGATGTCAAACCGAGTCTTATCAAGATGAACGCTGTCTGAAGTTCCACCGATATGAGCAGATCTTCTTCTGCCTGAAACATGCGGCACAGATCAAAGCAAAGCAAAGTTAACTCTGCTCGGTGCTTTCTTTTTTCCTTTGCTTATCTTGCTCGGTGTGTATTCATATATGTCACAATTTAAAACAATGATGTGGGCTGAATTTTGACCTAAACCCAGAAGATGAGGACTGAGAAACGATATACAGTACACAGTAACGTGCAATTGACAATAACACAGGGAACGGCAATTAAATACATTTTTTTAATGAGTTTTATCGTCTATAGCAGGGGTCGACAACCCGAGGCTCCGGAGCCGCGAGTGGCCCTTTCATCCCTCTGCTGCGGCTCCCTGTAGGTTTGGAAAATAAATATTTAATTTAAATTTATTTTATTTTAGTTAGTTAGTTAGTTTTAAAATAAAAATAAAAATAAAATAAATAACTTGTTTGGCGCTCGAAATACCCGTCATAACCGCCGACTTGCGAAATCCGACACACAGAAGCAGACGCGTTTTTGGTTTGCTGCGGCTGGCGAGTTTTCAAAAATTTCGATGTCATGAATACGAAGAGGACTCGATCGGACGTCGAAGGTTTTATTTGAACGCAACATTCGACCCAGCGTCTTTTTTGTTAAGGTTAGTTCAAACTGTTCAGCATATGTTTGTTTGCTTGCAGAAATAACATTTTGTTTATTCAGTAGCGGTTCATTGATTTCACAAACACAACACACTACAGTTTTTTCTACACTTTCCATAAAGGTAAAAAAAACGATATATGCGGTGTTCTCTTTATTTTTGATGTCAAAAGGGTTTTGTGGCTGCCTGTGTTTTTTTTTCTGTGGGAGTCCAAATGGCTCTCTGAGTGTTTAAGGTTGCGACCCCGGTCTACAGCTTACTCACTGAAAGACCTTGCTTGTTCTTGTTCATTTGCAAAATGTCTTTTTTTATGTATTATTATTAATGTGCTTGCTAAAACACATTCTTATTCTCTAGCATACTTATTATTATTATTATTATTATTATTATTATTATTATTATTATTATTATTATTAATGTGCTTGCACAGCACATTCTTATTCTCTTGCATACTTATTATTATTATTATTATTATTATTACTATGTGTCACGTGTAGCCCCGCCCCCAAAATTAGCGAATTAAAAAATTTAGCACAACATGGACATGTGACATATCAAAACACTCAGCACGATGAGGGGGACACATTCACATTTTCTTTAGGAAATGTAGCGTTCTAGTTATTATTATTAATGGTGCTTGCGAAGCAACATTCTTGTTATTGTGCCGGACAAAAATTCCTCACGTAACTTGTCCCGCAGCTTTTGTCCTAGACCCATGAATGAGGTGTCAGATCGATCGGCTCATTGAGGAGAGGTTTGCTATGACTTTTATAAGCGACCGGAATTCCGGAATTCCTGGTACGGAAGCTCAAAATGGCTTTTTTCCGCATGGACACATTGTAAATTTTGGAGGTTTATAACTCGGCAAGTTTTCGAGCGATTTACACCGACCTCGACCAGCTCCTTTAGGACCTTACTCCGGACTTACTCTGAAAGTTTTATTTCAGTAGCAACTTTTGTCCAAAAGTATTGGCACCCCACCGGGTATTCACGTGACGTCACGTGTAGCCCCGTCCCCAAAATAAGCGAAATCAAAAAGTTAGAACAACACGGACATGTCATATATCAAAACACTCAGCACGATGAGGAAAACTGACGTCACGTGTAGCCCCGCCCCCAAAATAAGCGAAATCAAAAAGTTAACACAACATGGACATGTCATATCAAAACACTCAGCACGATGAGGGGAACTTGCCATGAGGGGAACAAGCACCATTCAAATTTACTACAGGAAATGTACATTCTAGTTATTATTATTATTATTATTATTATTATTATTATTATTATCAATTACTGTTTTTTTTTTTTTGGTCAAGTACAAAATTGTGAAGCTAATCAGAATCCCTTACGTAGTCTTTCTTTCTTTTTTTTTTGCTATTTTTTTTCAATATTCTCAAGCGTCGTTTTCTTTCTAATAAAAACTCAAACATAATGGAAAGAAAACGTTTCTTCATCTAAAAACTGTCCTACGTGTAAAATGACACGTCGAATGAAATTATACGTGACGTGATGTTCATCTAAAAACATATGGTAGTTTGGAGGTAGGACATAAATATGGATCCAAAAAAAATAATGCTATTAACTAGTAACAGATTTTTAGGAAATCTATATTTCTGTTTCCAAACAGTTGGAGATGATTATGTTTC
>NC_062527.1:1540012-1572512 GCF_022655615.1 Tachysurus fulvidraco
ACCAAGCACTGTTAAACATGACAAAGTACCGGTGAACAGAGAGAAGAGCGATACACACCTTCTCTCTCCACCAAAGCTACAACGCCACTGCCGCTCGCAGCCGCTCAGCTCCAGACGTCACCTAAACCCGGCCCGATATCATGATATTTTGCGTGTGCGCGGTATCGGTGCGGCTTTAGGTGACGTCTCTCAGCTCCCGGTTAACCTCTCGTCCATGGAAAGTCGCACAAACCCGAGAGAAATACACCACAGTAAATAAAATGGAAATAATTTAATGTTCCTTGGGCGGCCCGGTACCATTTGTTCCTTGGGCGGCCCGGGGGTTGGGGACCACTGATCACTGGAGAGACGAGGTGAGAGCGAGGCCTTTAGAACCTCAGTGAACAGCATCATATGGTTTTAATAAACATGGGCAAAACATACAAAACACATTTCTTACTGTAGGAAAAACCCCATAACGAAGCATCGGAGAGCTGCGAGGAGAAGCTGCGAGTCATTTTTTCTAAGAACGTAAACTAAAAACCTCTTTCTATTCTATGTTTATTAGTATAAACACTAATTACAGAACAGTCAGATCTATTTATCCGTGCTAAACCTTTGTCTATACACGAAACGACGTCCAGCCCATACTTATCCAATTTGAGTATTTAGAAACCACGAAAATGACATTAAGTCGATCTGAAATGCGTAATACTACAGTAGGTTTAAAAAAAAAACAAGTCAAATACAGTAATTGCATGTCCCACAGCATGCCGTATATACAATACGGACACAGATACATATGACACAATTGAACTAGAAGCTAAAAAACAATATAATGTCACAAAAGGGTAACACAGGGGGGAAAAAAGCCTGTAGAAGAATGTTATGAACAAGTTAGTGCAATACTAAAAGACCCTCAGCCACAACAGTACCCATTAACCTTTAAAACGAGCACGGAGGGAAGCCTGTGTTACTATCTGACCCACACATACAGTATACACACACATACACCTCCATCACAAACACGGCAATTACAAAGGCACGTTAAACACAGGGCTTAGGTTTGCCGAGAGGACATCAAAGTGTGGAGTGTAAAGTGTAAAGTGACTGATCCTGAACATGCAGGCAGAAGCTTTCTGTTACTCCTAACATGATTGTGCTCCTTCATTCCTCATTCACAAACCACAAAAACAAAAACCAAAGGCTGAGAGGAATATGAGAATATGCGGGGTGGGGACATTAGGTGTAGCCCCACCTCACGGCCGGAACGGAGCGAAAGAGGAGAAGGGAAAATGTGCGAGAGGGAGGCGATGTGGAATTCGCTGCCATACGGAGCTGAGAAACTGAGAGACGCGTGAAGGTTACGACCGAGAGCGGACGAGGCGTAAGGCAGGGAGCTCTCCTTCTGCGTTCATCAAGCTCATCCGCCACACGCGAGAGCCGCAAAAAAGACGTACGGAAGAAAGGGAATCTCCAGGGTTTACCTTTACCGTGAGTGATACAGTATATTTTTATTACAATATAATACAAAATCTGTCTATTAAACGTAGAGAAGTTTCTCGATCGCGAGAATAACAGACGGCACGCGTTATCTGATACGATTGTACTGTAAGTGAAGCTATCGATTATACGGTATGTTCTGTATTTTTGTCATTTCTTAATAGAAAGCCACCGTTTGATAGACTAGACACCGGTGTCAGAATTAAACCAGTGTGTCTGTCCTTTAAGGTCTGAGCCAAAAACAGCCAAATCTTCATGAGGTTTAAATCGTTTTCACCTGAAAATACTCAGACTTTTTTGGAAAGCGGTGGCTAAAAGTCTAAGCTAAGATTTCTACAACTGAGAAAAAAAACGCTATACTGTATAATAATACTGTATGATACAAATACGTGTTTTCTTCAAGTAGCTTATTTGTAGCTCTGAGTATTAAAAGCTAGGTGAAAACGGAGCGAGAGAAAGAATATAAGGGCAAACGGATTCCGGCCGCTTTGTCTCGGCTCGCGATCAGAGTACGAGTCGCTTTGAAGAGATGAACACAAAAGACTTTTAGACCGAAAACGGTGTCTAAAGACAGCGACCGAAGTCGGCCGCGATTTAACGGTAATCGGAATCCGATGTGGAGCGGAAATCTTCCGCCACGGACGGAGATCCCGTTCGCGTTGCGTGGGAGAAAACCGGCAAGCGTTTGCCAAAGCCGAGCATGTGGACAGCAGAAAAGAGTAAAGCGATTTGTTTACACATTCCATCACAGCAGATATTAATGTCTCAATAAAACACCCCTAATATGGGCATTTAATGCTGATCAGATTATATAGCGCTGGTTAGGCGTGCTCGTGTGTGTGTGTGTGTGTGTGTGTGTGTGTGTGTGTGTACTACACCGAATATATATAAAGACTGTATACGCTACATATAGAAACCGTTTACACGAATCGATCAATCGATAAAGAGATAAAGAGGTTTAGATTTATGGATGTTTTAGAAAGTGAAAAAAAAAAACGTTTAGGTAGCTACAGATTTGGGACGGTTTTAATCTCAGCTCAAAAGACTTTTATCTGTTGGAGCTGGTAAATGTGTGTGTGTGTGTGTGTGTGTGTGTGTGCACGATGCCCTGCGCCGGGAAACGGCGTCTCATCCAGAGTGCGTTCCACAGACATGGGGGACTCGAGTCATATGACTTGACTCGAGTTAGACTTAAGTCGCAAATTTGAGACTTGAGACTAGCTTGACAAATATTAAAAAAAAGACTTTGACTTGACGTTCGTGACTCGAGACTTGATTCGGACTTGAGTTAAATGACTCAGAGATGGGGGGCTTGACTTGACTCGGGTCAGACTTAAGTCGCAAAATGTATTAAAAAAGACTCGACTTGACTTTGACTTGGCATTCGTGACTTGAGACTTGACTCGGACTTGAGTTAAATGACTCAGAGATGGGGGACTCGACTCGGGTCAGACTTAAGTTACAAAATTTATTAAAAAAAGACTTGACTCGACTTTGACTTGACATTCGTGACTTGAGACTTGACTCGGACTTGAGTTAAATGACTCAGAGATGGGGGACTCGACTCGGGTCAGACTTAAGTTACAATATTTATTAAAAAAAGACTCAACTTGACTTTGGCTTGACATTCGTGACTCGAGAGTTGACTCAGACTTGAGTTAAATGACTCAGAGATGCGGGACTTGACTTGAGTCGAGTCAGACTTAAGTCGCAAAATGTATTAAAAAAGACTCGACTTGACTTTGACTTGGCATTCGTGACTTGAGACTTGACTCGGACTTGAGTTAAATGACTCAGAGATGGGGGACTCGACTCGGGTCAGACTTAAGTTACAAAATTTATTAAAAAAAGACTTGACTCGACTTTGACTTGACATTCGTGACTTGATATTTGACTCGGACTTCAGTTAAATGAGTCAGAGATGCGGGACTCGACTTGACTCGAGTCAGACTTAAGTTGCAGAATGTATTAAAAAAGACTCGACTTGACTTTGACTTGACATTCGTGACTTGAGATTTGACTCAGACTTCAGTTAAATGAGTCAGAGATGGGGGACTCGACTTGACTCGAGTCAGACTTAAGTTGCAAAATGTATTAAAAAAGACTCGACTTGACTTTGACTTGACATTCGTGACTTGAGACTTGACTCGGACTTGAGTTAAATGACTCAGAGATGGGGGACTCGACTTGACTCGGGTCAGACTTAAGTTGCAAAATTTATTAAAAAAAAGACTCGACTTGACTTTGACTTGACATTCGTGACTTGAGATTTGACTCGGACTTCAGTTAAATGAGCCAGAGATGGGGGACTCGACTTGACTCGAGTCAGACTTAAGTTGCAAAATTTATTAAAAAAGACTCGACTTTGGCTTGACATTCGTGACTCGAGACTTGACTCGGACTTGAGTTAAATGAGTCAGAGATGGGGGACTCGACTTGACTCGAGTCAGACTTAAGTCGCAAATTTATTAAAAAAGACTCGACATGACTTTGACTTGATATTTATGACTCGAGAGTTGACTCAGACTTGAGTTAAATGACTCAGAGATGCGGGACTTGACTTGAGTCGAGTCAGACTTAAGTAGCAAAATGTATTAAAAAAAGACTCGACTTGACTTTGACTTGGCATTCGTGACTTGAGACTTGACTCGGACTTGA
Organism: Tachysurus fulvidraco; assembly: GCF_022655615.1. Lineage (NCBI taxonomy): Eukaryota > Metazoa > Chordata > Actinopteri > Siluriformes > Bagridae > Tachysurus > Tachysurus fulvidraco. The sequence continues at coordinate 1,544,153 of NC_062527.1, forward strand.
GTTAAATGACTCAGAGATGGGGGACTCGACACGGGTCAGACTTAAGTTGCAAAATTTATTAAAAAAAGACTCGACTCGACTTTGGCTTGACATTCATGACTTGAGACTTACTCGTGACTTGCACATGTGTGACTTACTCCCACCTCTGGTGTTCCACCTCACACCCAGTGTTCCCAGGATAAGCTACAGATCTAACAAGACTCGGACCAGGATAAAGCCCAGTACTGAAAGTGAGTGAACAGACATGTCGGCTGAGAAGGGTATAAACTTGTAAAATCGAGTTGCTAGTAGCTGCTAGTAGCATCTTATCTACTGATAACATATTTAGATAAGGAATAAAGACCTTTCCTCCAGGACCAGGATTCTGGTGTTACATAAAGAAACAGAGTAAAAAAAAAAGTGCTAACAGACAATACAACACACTACAGGACAGATCCAGGAAAATAGCGCCAACCGTTATAAATGTGAATGTCGTGTTGCGTTTCTAAATGTATTCTAATCATATCTAACTTGTTATAGCTACAAAGAAACCTGGATATAATTTTCGATCATGTAACGTGTTTAATAATTTACGTCCGAGCTCAAAACGCAATCTCGCCGCTCTTTTATAACGCAACGTCACAACCGATAGGACACAAAATTCGACAGTCCTGGTAATGCTGGTGATTTCAACAGTAACCGAATCTCAATAACTGATAATAATTCCACAACTGTATATAACAGCTATAACTGCTGTGCTTCTGCCTTGTTTTTTCTTTCTTTCTTTTTTTTTTTTTTTTTTGCAGGAGAAATGAACGGCTACGGTATATACGAGCAGTCGGGATCGATCACCTGAGGAGGAGTGTCTCAGTTCCAGCCTTACAAATAGATATTATATTTCAGGTGGATGCTCTGACAAACGTGAGCTCTTGCATGAAACAAGGGAAAAGGCAATCTGGAAGTGATTTACAAACTATGCCAAACCACATGTCTACACACAGCTTCTCTTCCAATAGAACTAAGACTGCCTGATAAACTAAACAGTATGTATGACTCAGCATCATCCTGTAAAGACAAACACTTTAGCCCTGTTGGCACAACTTAAGTGACGAGAGGTAACATTCCCGACCTGTAAGATCCGTGATCATTCAATAGAACTGAAATTAGAAAGGTGCTCAGGTTGTATTTTGATAATTGAGACAGGTTTAAAGGGTAAGTATGTATTTCACATTCTACATGACAAAGCCAGACACACCGCTATCGTACTTGAATAAAGCATGAATCGTTGCCACATCACCTTTACGGTGCACGGCATGTGCCCTTATCCAGAGTGACATGACATTCGACTTGTGACTTTTTTTTTTTACATAACAGCTCCAATTGAGGGTTGGGGCATTGCTCAAGGACCCAGCAGTGGCAACTTCATGAACATGGGATTCAAACTCACAGCCTTATGATCAGAAGTCCAAAAACTTAACCACTATGCTACCATGTCCCCATGTATACCCTACACCAGCAACTGAAATCCCAGCTGAACAGTCGTAACTGTCCTTGATGTTGTCTAGAACATGATTCCAGGATGTATTAACCTTCCGCTTTCAATACAGACCCTCACCAGCATAGCTTCATTATTACTATTGGGGTAGTCCAGTATGTTTGTTGTCTTAATGAACGTTTCATTGTTTCGGGTTGTTATCTCAAGGTTAAGGGCCTTGCTGAGGGGCCCAGCAGAGGCAGTTTGGTAGACCTGGGATTCTAACTCAGAACTATCCAAGCAGTAGCGCAACACCCTGACCGCTAAGCTAACACATCCTGTCATACAACGAGAAACTGGAAATATATGTACTGTAGACAAATGTGACTGAAACAGTTTACAGTAATCCCTCGCCACTTCGCGGTTCAAGTTTCGCGGTTCAAGTTTCGCGGCCTCGGCGCATCGCTGATTTTTCAAAAAATATTCATCGAAAAATAAAAATAAAAACGGTTTCCCAGGATGCCAGACAAAGAGAGAAACTCTCTCAGAGGTTTTGTACACACCCACGGGCACTCAGACAAGGCACGTGATTGGTTCCCGGCGCGAGATCCGAGCTGATTGGCTGCGCATCATCGCATCCTCTCCCAGCTTCTTCCCTTGTCGTATCTCGCCACTCTCGTTCACGCCGTCAACTGTGTCTCGCGTATCGTGTTCGAGATTAACTTTTCGTTAAGCCCTTACGATGCCTCCTAAGCGCCGTGCCCCTGCGAAAGATTCCTCTAATGAGCCCAAGAGGAAGAGGAAGATGATGACCATCAGTGAAAAGGTCAAACATAGGGCCAATCCTACTTCGCGGATTTTCACCTATAGCGAGGGGTTCCGGTCCCCATTAACCGCGATAAACGAGGGATCACTGTATATATATATATATATATATATATATATATATATATATATATATATATATATATATATATATATATATAAACAAGAACAAACACTTTTAATTGATGATATACAGCCTGCCCCGAACCCCTGACTTTCTACCTATATTGGTCTTATTGGTCTACCTTATTGGCCTATTACCACCCACTAGCCAGTTCCCTATCATATAAGAGCTATTTCCCCTAGGAAAAAAACATCATTGGGAGACACCGAGGTTGGACTGGCGTCATTGTGTGTGATTTACAGAGGAGTCAAACGAGCACGCTGACAAGTTAGCAATTCTACTACTAACCTGCTTGCTGATTAAAGCATACTTCAGGTAACTGGTTCCTCAGACGCCCGATAGCACCGATCTTACAGCACAGGGTACGCAGATGTTTTTGTTCTGGTCTGAGCCTTTGCTAAAGTCTGACACCTGCTCCACATGTGTCTCATTAACACATTCTTCCAAGCTGAGAATTCTCAGTTTATTCTGTCCAGTTTATGAACACGTGACACGGTGATGCTAATCATTTCCTGTGTATCAAGACGCCGCATTTAAACAGATTCGCTGGTCTTTGGATGTAGGTTACGGTTTAGGCGCATTGCATCCCAAAGGAGGTAAGTAATCCATGGGAACAACGTATTTATATGAAGAAACATCTGAAATGGGCAAAACACCTAAATAAATCCTCACATTCAGATTATAACTGTGGGTTGGTAGCGATGATTTTCTGATGCAGAATTGACTTGATGTTGTCACCCTAACCCTAACCCCTAACCCCTAACATTTTACAGTGGACTACAGTGAAGACTAGATAACATATTCTTTAATTATGCACTGAAGCAGGTTTGGATATATGTGAAGAGCTGTTTCAGGCATAGATATGATGGAATTTCCTCCCCATCTGTGCACCAGCAGCCATCACTTCACACACAGCACAAGTAGAAACAGACCAGAAAGGTAAAAGTGGTGCTTACGTCAGATAACGGGTTAGGGTTAGGGTTAGGGTTAGGGCTAACCCTAGTCTGGCATACTATTTCCTTCATTACTAAAGATTTTAAACTTCAGCAAAGTCTGCAGAGCTGCAGTAGATCTGAGATAATCTGAGACAATAAAAGACAAGAAAGGGACGATTTGCTAATTTTCGACGCCGCAAACGACAATTTTATATCGACGTGTTTATTCTAAAGCAGGGGTGTCAAACTCTGGCCCGGGTTAGGGTTAGGGTGTAATTCTATTTGGCCCGCGAGTTCATATCAAATGTGCATTACAGCTGGCTAGCCGCATGCTCCGCTAATACTACAAATCCCAGAATGCCTTGTCACTGTATTGACGCGTAGTCACGAACAGCAAGCGCCCCTCATTCTCTGTTGACATTCGTTAACAACCATGTTACAGTCACATCAGGCAAGTTAATTCACCCTCCACAAAAATGTCCAAACGACAGATGGACAATAGGAGCTTTCATGGCAGGTGGGGGGCAGATTATCTGTTCACCAATATAAAGGACAGACCTGTTTGTCTTGTGTGCTAACGGAGCTAATGTGTCTGTAACGCAAGAATAGAACATAAGAAGACACTATGACACGAAACATTATGAAAAATATAAGGACCTGGACGTAACGCAGAAGCTCCAGAAGGCGGAGGAGATGAAAAAAAAAAAGTCTGGTTTCCCAACAAAATCTGCCCTTTAATGAGGGAGAGTTTGCAAAAAAGTGTATGGTCAAAGTTTGCGACATGAACACCACCGATGTGTCTTTTATTTCAAATTTAATTTCTTATGTGTTTGTAATAACAAGTTCTGGTTGTTCTAAATTCTGTTTTTAAGCAAAACTAAAGTTTGTTTCCATATGAAAAAGGTTGAACATTACAGATCAGTTGCAGTTCATTTTTCAATAAATATTCAGTTTGGCGCGTGACTTTATCTCAGGTTTATATTTTGGCCCACTGTGAATTTGAGTTTGACTCCCCTGTTCTAAAGCATTACAAACGGACTTATGTCGGAATCATACGGTGAAGCTTTCTGTGAGGGAATTAACGTTATTTCTCGAAGGAGTCTCCAGTTTCAAGTCTTCAGGTTTGAGAGTTTTCTTTTGGATTTTAATTCTAAAATAAGTGACGCTGGTAAAAACTATTCACGGCCGCTATAGTTTAAGCGATCACAGGAACTGACTTTAAACCTTAAACACGAGTATGATAAATAAAATACTTATTAGCTTTGTGGTATAAGGGGAATAAAACACTGCCTGAGATGCTTTTCAGAATCGACTCTGAGATAGAAAAACTTATTCCAATTATTTCCACATCTACTTCTGCTATTTTTGACACCACTCCAAAGGAAAGTTTTCTTTCGTGTCTTTTGCTTTCCCAACTGTTTCATTCTATTTAAAAGCTCTTCGGAAATAAAAACTCAGAGTTTTTTTTGGTTATGAAATAAATTTACAAATATTATATTTAACTCTTTTCTTTCTTCTTTGGATACGAATCCAGATCGTTAAGTAAGATCAGAGAGTTAAGAGGGATTCTTACATCATTGTGTGTAGAATTAATGCAATTTCATTTTCATACAGTTTGACTTATGAAGAAATAAATATCGGTCTGTGTGACTGACGTGACAAGATACTTTATTGCATGTTGTTAAGCATCATTTGTAATCTTCTGACCTAATGATTATGTACCGGGTGCCAAACAAAGCGATGTCAGTAAATGTAAAGGTCTGAAGCTGAAAGACTATAATAAAGTGTTTGACTGTTTGCATTACAAGAAAAAAAGAAAAAAAAAACAGAAAACCAAAGCTGCAATCTTCCTTGTACTGACATGCCACATGTTTCCTTGGGATGAAACCCGACACGACGTCCTACAGATTTTTATAGTTTTATACCTTTACATTCTCACGACAAACAAAATCCTATGATTTGTAATCATTCATATTTGTCATTATAAGCATCTGAACCTCCGAAGGCATTTTAAAGACAGATGAAGATTAAAGTGTTTGGCTTGAGTGACGTTTTTCTATCGCTTTTTTCTTTTTATCTGACTTACTGTACAAACAGACACCGATACTGTACGTCTCTGAACGATCCGTTTCTAAGGTAAGTCCTAGGTACATTAAAATGATAATCACAAAGGGCTTACTTAAAAATATTTTGGTTTGCAGTAACAGTTAAAAAAAAAAGGGGGGGGTCAGTAAGTAGGTCTATTTTATTTTTTTTTTTCAAGTTTCAATGTAAAAAAAAGAGTAAAATTTTGGTGACGGTGATTACGTCGGTATGACTTTAAACAAGTTAGCAAATAGTGACATCACTGACTGGCTCTTCAACCCGTGCCTTCGGGGGCTTTGTTGCGAACCTTATTTTGATGCTTGGCACAGTTTTTCCAGAACTTCGTGCCAAGTTAATGCGGTGTCGAGCTGTTTTAATGTATTGAATTTTTTAGATGTATTACGGCGCCCGAACCCGTACGACTGTAAACGGTGACGGCGAACATTTTGTTTACTGCAGCCGCAGCAATCATTACCGAACGCGACCCTTCGACTCTGACAGTGAATGAGAGAGAATGAGACGAAGCGAACGCACAGGACGTAGTGTGACATCCGGGAACCGACAGTGTAAACGTAGATGATGTCACGGGTTTTTATTTAAAAGAAAGGACGTAGCCTTCGTCTGTATGTAGGCCTATGCGATTTATATATTTACAATACTTACTATAATATAATGAATATTATTTTATTGCTTTTGTATATTAGTTGTTTGAAGAGTAAAAAAAATAAAAAATCGGTCGGTCTTAACGCAAATTTACAACCGGTGAGTCGGTCAGACTTACAGCAAAATGTCGGTCCTAAATTGACAGGGTCGGTCGGGTTACGGCAAACAAGAATATTTTTAAAGATGACCTAACCAAGACTTAACAAGGCCATTAAAACTGATACCATGGTTTAAAAATACAAATAGCTAAATATAAAGCTCTATAATTGGTCCTATGAACTGAACCTGTATAAACATGTTGCTGATCGCAATGTAAAGACAATGCAATGCTCATGAGATGCTAACATTTTCTCTATTCCATGACAGACCACACATGTAATAAACTTTACTATTTAACTGAACCCTATTTATTTTCATAATGAAGCCATCTGAGAAATCATCGACAGAGTTTTCGGCCGAATCACGAGTTCTGTTTTTCTGCCTATAATATACATTATATAATGACACCTAAACTTTAAAAACGTATAAATAAATTACACCGAAACAACGTTAATGTTATCTTAATCTTCTCTAGACTGCCAGTTTGCTTAAACATGTCTAAAACCATCCACTGATTGGTGGAGAGATCCACGCCATAGTATTCGGTTTAGAATCAGATACGTATTTCAGTTCATACATATAGAATAAAATGACTGCTTTTATTTTGTGTTACTGGGATACAATTCACTGTATGAAATTGATTTTAGCATCATAATTGCGTTGGTGATTAAAAAAAAAAAATCCAACAAATTTTATTTACATTTAAACTTATCTAGTGTTTCGTCACTACAGAACTACTGACCTAACACACATACAGTAGGGATGTGGTAGCCTAGTGGTTATGGTGTCGGGCTACCAATCGGAAGGTTGTGAGTTCAATTCCTACGTCCACCGAGCTGCCACTGCTGGGCCCCTGAGCAAGGCCCTTAACGCTCAGTTGTATGAAAATGAGATAAAAATGTAAGTCGCTCTGGATAAGGGCGTCTGCTAAATCCTGTAAATATATGAGGACATCATTTTATACGCTCGTAACATTTACCGACCGAGCTTTAAACTTGTACACAGCTATGGGCTGAAAAAAACAACAGCTAATACAGTACACACAGCCAAGTTTTGCTTTCCCAGAGTTTCACTTTGAAACCGTTTCAATATCAGTTTTGGCAACGATGATTAATAGCAATTATGATTCTAACTGTAATGTATTCCAGCGAAAACAATATGTGCTAATTCTCTGGCCAAACGCATCGCTGAAAACCCGACTCTTTTAATCGCAACCAGATTCCCCGACCGACGCCAAACACATTATGTGTAAGTTATTATTTGAATCTTTTTTTTTGTTCTTGGAAGTCCATAAACTAAATATATATATAAACTTTTTACTTTTTCTGTACAACATACTGAATGCTCAGAAATCGTATATATATTTTTAGGTTTATTTTGTAAAACGCTCCACACATACTGTATGCATCAAGATGGTCGGTTTCGGTATATCGTACATTATCGTATATTCACCATGTGCAAAACTTAACGTTTATTTCAAGATACTAAGACAACACAAATTACATAACCGTAATAAAATTTTAATATATACTTTTTTTAATGAAACAAGATGTAAACATAACGGTGAAGATTTTGTATGGAAAACGATCCAATGCAGATCAACTGTGAACAAATACACCTGAGAATAGGACTCATTGCCCATCAAGATTTGCATAATACAATAAATAAAAAAATGCCACCAGCAGTTAAAGGGTCAAGTCAGATTCCTGAATGCTGATTATTTTTTTTATCTTGTTTACACCTTTTATCTTGTTTACACCTTTTATCTTGTTTACACCTGGTCTTTTCATAAGTCCTGTAGCTGGGACGTGAAACCTGATTGCTGCTGTATTAATATATAGATCAGCTCATGACATGCAATATTATTTTTCCTTGTAGTTAGTTATTTCAGTTAGGTCAAGATACAAATGCACACACTCATGGGCGTAAATGTTATTTAACAGTGGGGGGGGGGGGGGCAATAAAAATAAAATTTCTAATGAGCAATTTTTGAATTGGGACACAAATAATACAGTCTAATTTTACTTATAAAGACACGTCCCCACAGTGAAAAACGTTACTTTTATCATTATTACTGTAGCATGGAGACATTATGCATCATTATGGTTATTTTCAAAGTTTTTCTTCTAAGAAAGTAAAACTATCCTAAAAAATAATCACAACAATAAAAACAAGGAATTAAAAAAAAGGTTTTAAAATGTATTTAAAATTAATTGACACTTAATAACAATAGAAATTGATTATACAAAAAAAAAATACAGCGAGGTCAGTTTCGGACGTAGCACCGCGCTCATTTAGTCAACGCACGGCTAAACGATATGCTAATCGTGGCCGTTAATGTTAAGTTAACGTTATGCCATTTTATCGTCCTAAATAAAACAATGCATGGGAAACGGCTTTGGCGTGTTAGTTACAGTGCACTATGTAACAAGCTAACGTTAACAAGCTAACGTTAACAAGCTAACGTTAACTAGCTATTGTAAACAAGCTAACGTTAGCAAGCTATTGTAAACAAGCTAACGTTAACAAGCTATTGTAAACAAGTTAACGTTAACAAGCTATTGTAAACAAGCTAACGTTAACAAGCTATTGTAAACAAGCTAACGTTAACTAGCCATTGTAAACAAGCTAACGTTAACAAGCTATTGTTAACAAGCTAACGTGAACTAGATAAGTCAGATTTTAATCGCTAATATAGCAGATTCGTGGAAAATTACGCCGGTAATCTGCATTTTTGCCGCAACTAATTTATGAACGATTCTGCATCGACTACATTAAAGAGAATCGCTTCATTTAAAGTGAATAAAATCCCCGACTTAACGGAGTTGAACGTTAACTGAGCCGCAGCCACACACCTGACTCGTGTGTGCAGAGTGTTTTTTTTCCTACTTACACAATTATTTAGGTATACATACATATATTTTTCACAATAGAGAGTGCGATATTTTTTTAATAATTTTTTTGGGGGGGACAAACCTCGGATTGGCGGGCGGGGGGGATGTCCCCTCCGTCTCCCCCGGGATTTACGCCCATGCACACACTACACTTGTATAGCATTTAGCTACAAAATGTCTGCCAGGTTGGAGCAATCAGGTTTAAATGGATTTTATTGAGTCTTTGGTGCACTTCTGTGTAATGTAGATTAATGTCTATATAACGAGATAGAACCCTGAAGCATGAAAAGATCAAGTGTAAATGGGGCCAAGCGGTAAAGGTTTATCACAAGAAAGCTACCAATATATAAAGGAAACACACTAAAGTTCTCTGTGTTCCTCTGTAAACAAATAAATTAGTGGTCTGCAACAATTCCCTTAGAAACTCGTACTGGCCTTGGAGGTATTTGTGCTTAAACAGACAGGAAAAAAGTCTGAATTAAGCAGCAATTAAAAAAAAAAAGGCGTTTGTGATGATGATGATGATGATGATGATGATGACGATGACGACGATGATGTTGTGACCTAGAACGTGTCATTTAATAGCTGACAAAAGTACGTTACATGCTGACTAGTCAAGGTCTATAGGTTGTGTTGCTAATCGTTGGCTATAGAATAATTACAGTGAAGAGCTAAAATGTTTTAAAGAAATAAACATTATTAAATAAACACGAGCACTGCTGAAAATCGGACATGATCACCGCCAGAAAGACGGACGACGGAACGCTGTACATATTTTCGATCATTCTGTGATACTAGAATATAAAAATAATAAGTAGCACCATATTGACTAAGCAGTGAAATGACTGTCATGGTCACTGAGCAAAGTGCTTGGATTTAATCTTTCATACCGAAATGATAACTACACCTTTCTGAAATTTTAACAGCTTTCACTTCTCACTTCTCATTAAAGGTGGGGTCTCCGTCGTTTGAGAAATGCTTCGGAAAACCGAGTCGGGACGACAAACTAAACAAAAACAGAACAGACGTGTAGCCGATGAGCAGAAAGGGGCGTGTCTTGTCGATATGGGCGGAGAGAGTGTTCGGTGCGCATGTGTGACGTTAGCAGAAAGCGGTTTTAACATCGACATGGAGGATAAAAACAAAGAAAGAAAGAAAAGAAAGACTTACGATAAGGACAAGAAGTAGGACGTGTTAATATAGGATCAGCTTTCCAGCGCTGGAGAGAACTGAAGGAGCAGGAAGTCGGCCACATGTTCACAGGTCGGAGTTTCCCGAGTCAATAACTCCTGAGCTAAACGCTGTTACTACACAAATAACACCTCTTTTCTATCGTAGTAATGTAGAGAGGCAGCTACAACCGCGTTTTGTGTAGTAACAGCGTTTAGCTCAGGAGTTATCGACTCGGGAAACTCCGACCTGTGAATATGTGGCCGACTTTACTTAAGACGCCGAGGCGCTTTTTTCCTTCTCGATAGGTGAGTAACGTTGGTTTTGCTTTGTTACACAGAACTAATATATGCCTTTGTCCTTTACATCATTATGCTTGTGTGGCATTTTTGCTTGTTTGTTTATCTACAATCGTATTGTTCTTCCCTTCAGCTATGATAAAGACACGTTTCTTTCCGTTAGTCGCCTGGGTTACATATGTACGTGTGGGCGGAGCTATCGATACAGGGGTGGGACCCGTTTGGGTTAGGGGTGTGTTTGTTTTAGCGATTTCAAATGTCAACATTGGCTTTCAAACGACGGAGACCTCACCTTTAAGTGCATTATAGAGTTTTGGTGTGATCCGTTTCCCAGATAATTAATGATAATTAATAATAAAGAAAATAGTTTATTAGCAATGTTTAGCAGAAATAAATGTGGTGAGGTACGTTTTAGCACTGAGGGGTTTTTATACGTTGAAAAATATAACTGCATTTCGTGTTCAATTTTTCTAAACTACTTTCTTTTCCCAACAAAGCACGCTAACAACAACAGCATCATTACACCGTCCTGTACATGTTGTCATGTGCGATTTGGTCAGCACCGGTGAATAAAATATTAAATATTAAACATTAAAATGGTTAATTGAATACATAAGACATTCACTGTACAAAGATACACATACAATATACAATAATAATAATAATAATAATAACAATAATAATAATAATAATAATCATTTGTTGTTGGTTGATAAACATATTAAAACTCTTATGCACAAATATACACTTTGTGTTCTTTGAATACAAGTTGCACCACTTCACAATATGTCATTGTAAATAAATATCACAATACTTCCAATAAAATAATCAGAGTTGTCAGACAACACAGGCCTGATCGTTTAAAGCTTGCGTTTAGAACCTTTCGGAACAGATTGTGGCTCCATGTGTCTGTAATGATGTGATGCCCGTCGGGGAGCCACGTGTTCGTTTCTAATCAATCAGCACTACAGCCGCTTGGGTAGGCAGCACCCAACACGTGCTAGTGCTACGTGCTAATGTTAAGCTTAAATGTTTAAATGTCTCCCTGAAGAGCTTTTCTAAAAACAACAACAACAAAAAAACCACTTGACTGAGTTTCAGGGGGAAAAAAAATTATCAGGAGTAAATTGTCCTTACAACTTAATCACAACAAGAAATCACAGTTGTACTGAATTGTGGCTCAAAAGTGAAATAAACCCAGCTGAACATATGGCACTGGAGTGAATTAATAATAATAAAAAAAAGTCATCAGTGAATTCAGCTAGATGTGGTACAGTGAATAAGAGCACGTGGCAAAGAATGAGAGAAACGGAAGAACGTAAAAGAAAAAGAAATACTATCGTACCGGCTTCCATGGTCTCCTGTGCCAGGAAGCGCTGCCGGGGCACGGCTGCATGTTGCACCGCTCCATGTCCGGAGGTTTGTCGAGCATGTCACAGTTGTGCTCGTTCAGCCTCTGCCCGTTCGGACGCTGGCACACTACTAGCCGGGTCCGCTGCCCGCCACCACAGGACAGACTGCACTGGGGAGGTGAAGTGAGACAGAACGTTTTTGGCACAATGTTGATGTAACACAGATTAATATGATCAGTATGAGTAAAAACCCTTCCACATGTAGTCATGTTACAGAACAGCACTTAATAACAACACAAATTATTCATTCATTCATTCAATCATTCCCTACCGCTTATCCGAACTTCTCGGGTCACGGGGAGCCTGTGCCTATCTCAGGCGTCATCGGGCATCGAGGCAGGATACACCCTGGACGGAGTGCCAACCCATCACAGGGCACACACACACTCTCATTCACACACACTCACACACTACGGACAATTTTCCAGAGATGCCGATCAACCTACCATGCATGACTTTGGACCGGGGGAGGAAACCGGAGTACCCGGAGGAAACCCCCGAGGCACGGGGAGAACATGCAAACCCCACACACACAAGACGTAGGTGGGAATCGAACCCCTAACCCTGGAGGTGTGAGCCGATCGTGCTAACCACTAAGCCACCGGTTTCCTTGATTTTCTAACATATAAACATAGTCATAATCCAAATAAAAAGGATTGAAAGAAGAAACTCAACTCTTAGCAATTCAGTGCTGGGGAATTGAACGAGTAAATATCGATTAAACGTTTGATCTTGCGTCGATAAAATCAGGACTGCTCACCTCTCCCCAGATGCCATAGTTCCATAGAGGACACGGTCCTGAGTCACAGCTCTTTGACTCACTAGGTTTGACTCTCTCATCACAGTAATTAGTGCTGCGACCCTCTGAGTCCTGACACACCACCACTCTCCTCTGGAAACCCCCATCACATGTACTGGAGCACTGTAATGGGGTAAATCGTGCCAAATGGATTGTTCATCAAAACGAGAAGCACAGCATGTCCTTGGCAAAATAATGAGCAAAACTACTGCCACCATGTACGTGTGTTAATACATGACAAATAAGAAGGGACATTACCGATCCCCAGGGCCCGGTTCTCCACTGGTGGTCTGTTGAGGGAACGTTCCAGCTACTGTGCCCTGGATGACTGCGAGGGTCAGGAGGAAAGTAGGGCTGGTTATTAGGCAAGAGCTGGTAGGATGAGTGACACGGAGCTGCGGCACACTCCTGCTCTGAGCTGGGCTTCTCATCCAGGTGGCAAAAAGACTCATCCACCTGCTGGTTGTAGTTCATACACACCACCTGCCGTTTAGCGCGACCCACACCACATGACACAGAACACTGCAGAGGGGAAAGAAGAGGTGGAGTAAGTAAACTTTAGAGAGTACCTGAACAGGAAAATTTAAATGATATGCAAATGAGTGAGTGAGTGAGTGAGTGAGTGAGGGAGTGAGTGAGTGGGTGAGTGAGTGAGTGAGTGAGGGAGCGAGCAAGTGAGCGAGTGAGTGTGTGAGGGAGCGAGCAAGTGAGCGAGTGAGTGTGTGAGGGAGCGAGCAAGTGAGCGAGTGAGTGAGTGAGGGAGCGAGCAAGTGAGCGAGTGAGTGAGTGAGGGAGCGAGTAAGTGTGTGAGAGAGCGAGCAAGTGAGCGAGTGAGTGAGTAAGGGAGCGAGCGAGTGAGTGAGTGAGTGAGTGAGTGAGTGAGTGAGTGAGTGTGTGAATGAGTGAGTGAGTGAGTGAGTGAGTGAGTGAGTGAGTGAGTGAGTGAGCGAGCGTGAGTGAGTGAGTGAGTGAGTGAGTGAGTGAGTGTGAATAAGTGATTGATTGAGAGAGCAAGTCAGTGAGTGAGTGAGTGTGAATGAGTGAGTGAGTGAGTGAGTGAGTGAGCGAGCGAGCGAGTGAGTGAGTGAGTGAGTGAATGAGTGAGTGAGTGAGAATACACACAGGTGACCATTCTCCCTCTCTCCACTGGCCACAGGGACTGAAGCACACTGAGGTTTCTGGGGGTCGAGGAAGATAGGTGCAGTAGATCTCATCAGCTATACGTCCTTGAGAGTCTCTGCAACTGACATAACGTGCTCTCTCACCCTTACCACAGGAAACAGAGCACTGGACACACACACACACACACACACACACACACACACACACACACACACACACACACACACACACAGAGTGCACTGGTTAACAGACATTTTGGAAAATGTTGAAAGTGAAGAACTTAAACTTCTCTCAAGCACAGCGTTGAGTTTAGGAGTGTAAACAAGAGAACTTGGTATGAAACGAGTTTTAATGAGTGTGTGTGTGTGTGTGTGTGTGTGTGTGTGTGTGTGTGTACCGCCATATCAGTAACAAGCATCTTTACTACATGGCACAGGGAAATTGGTTAACTTTTTTCTCTTTCACATTCAAGCAGCTTAAACAGTTTAAATTCACACACAGAAACCCTTTACACTGTACCACAAAGTGTGTGTGTGTGTGTTGTGTGTGTTTGTGCGTGTGTGTGTGTTGTGTGTGTGTGCGTGTGTGTGTGCGTGCGTTACTCACTGTAGTCCAGGACCCAAATCTCCACTGGGTGTGTAAGTGCCCAGATGCTGCAGGTCGTGGTGTGCTGAGTGCTGATGACGTACGAGGACAAGCAGGCAAATCACATTCCTGCACACACACACACACACACACACACACACACACACACACACGACTCATCATGTGAAATCACAAGGATACAGTTTGCTTCTGCCTCTGTGTCATTCAGTTTTGTGTACCTGGCTATCTTGTGGTCTTGATGCTGCATTACACTCTCGGTCATCCTCGGTCTTGCCGTAAACACCAGACACACACCTCACTGCTCGCATTTGGTATCCATGGCCACAGGTCACAGTACACTGTGTATGTAAAGACATATTAATATTCTAATAACACCCTAATTAAACCCTGAACTTACCCTAATTAAACCCTGAACTTACCCTAATTAAACCCTGAACATACCCTAATTAAACCCTGAACTTACCCTAATTAAACCCTGAACATACCCTAATTAAACCCTGAACTTACCCTAATTAAACCCTGAACTTACCCTAATTAAACCCTGAACTTACCCTAATTAAAACCTTGAACTTACCCTAATTAAACCCTGAACTTACCCTAATTAAACCCTGAACTTACCCTAATTAAACCCTGAACTTACCCTAATTAAACCCTGAACTTACCCTAACTAAACCCTGAACTTACCCTAATTAAACCCTGAACTTACCCTAATTAAACCCTGAACTTACCCTAATTAAACCCTGAACATACCCTAATTAAACCCTGAACTTACCCTAATTAAACCCTGAACTTACCCTAATTAAACCCTGAACTTACCCTAATTAAACCCTGAACTTACCCTGACTAAACCCTGAACTTACCCTGACTAAACCCCGAACTTACCCTAATTAAACCCTGAACTTACCCTAATTAAACCCTGAACTTACGCTAACTAAACCCTGAACTTACCCTAATTAAACCCTGAACTTACCCTAACTAAACCCTGAACTTACCCTAACTAAACCCTGAACTTACCCTAATTAAACCCTGAACTTACCCTAACTAAACCCTGAACTTACCCTAACTAAACCCTGAACTTACCCTAATTAAACCCTGAACTTACCCTAATTAAACCCTGAACTTACCCTAATTAAACCCTGAACATACCCTAATTAAACCCTGAACTTACCCTAATTAAACCCTGAACTTACCCTAATTAAACCCTGAACTTACCCTGACTAAACCCTGAACTTACCCTGACTAAACCCTGAACTTACCCTGACTAAACCCTGAACTTACCCTGACTAAACCCTGAACTTACCCTGACTAAACCCTGAACTTACCCTAACTAAACCCTGAACTTACCCTAATTAAACCCTGAACTTACCCTAATTAAACCCTGAACTTACGCTAACTAAACCCTGAACTTACCCTAACTAAACCCTGAACTTACCCTAACTAAACCCTGAACTTACCCTAATTAAACCCTGAACTTACCCTAATTAAACCCTGAACTTACGCTAACTAAACCCTGAACATACCCTAAGTGCACACACGCACACACACTCACACACACATACAACCCACACCATTCCAGACACACACACACACACACACACACACACACACACACACACACACGCACCCATACAACCCACACCATTCCAGACACACACGTATACACACACACACACACACACACACACACACACACACACACACACACACACACTCCACACCCTCCCCAGCACACACACACACACACACTCCACACACCCCCAACACACACACACACACACACACACATGCACCCATACAACCCACACCATTCCAGACACACATGTACACACACACACACACACACACACACACACACACACACACACACTCCACACCCTCCCCAGCACACACACACTCCAAACAACCCCAACACACACACATGCGTGCACACACACACACACACACAACCCACACCCTCCCCTAAGTGACACATACACACACAGTCACACACACTCACACGCACACACATGCATGCACACACGCACACACACTCACACGCACACACACACACACACACACGCACCCACACAACCCACACACACACACACACACACACACGCTCCACACCCTCCCCAGCACACACACACACTCCACACACCCCCAACACATAAACACACACACAACCTACACCCTCCCGTAACTGACACATACACACGCACAGTCACACACACTCACACACACACTCGCACACACGCGCACACTCACACACCCTCTCCCAGCACATGCACACACACACACCCTCCCTTAACACACATGCATGCACACACACAACCCACACCATTCCAGACACACACGCACACACACACACACACACACACACTTTCTTTCTGACATGCCCAATATCTGCCTCGACATAAGACGTGTAAAGTGTTTAAAAGTCACAGAGGAAGTTCTCGAGGACGTGTTTATTTGGTTAGCACATTTATGATCACACACACTGAGGTCTCCTGCACACACACATCAGGTAAGCTTGGGTTTTTTTGTGAATACATCAATTCTATCACTATCTAATTTTAATGCTAGCTTCTACACGACATGGCCGATCAGTTAACACTAAAGTTAATAGTAGTGTTAATCGTTTCAACATGAGCTCACGGACGTCTGCGAACGACCACGGTCTTTCTCATAGCCCCGCCCAACCAGACAGCGGGGTTAACTAGTGTACTGGTGTACGTGTGTGTGTGGTCTGAGAAAGTGTCACAGACGAATACATTCATGTGGAGAGTTTGACAAATGGAGTGTGTGAAGTTACGTGTGTGTGTGTGTGTGTGTGTGTGTGTGTGTGTGCTATCTGAAAGAATACATCTGATGGTGCAGTGAGTTATGGGCTGCTCTGTCTAGACCTTCATTTCCTCTGAACCAGTCCCACTTCATATCACACACACACACACACACACACACACACACACACACACACACACACACACACACACACACGCATCCATTTACATTTCTGGCATTTAGCAGACAACCTTATCCAGAGTGCCTTACATTTTATTTCAATTTATACAACTCAGCAATTGAGGGTTAAGGGCCTTGCTCAGGGGCCCAGCTTGATGGAGCTGGGATTCAAACTCATGCCCCTCCGATCAGTAATCCAACACCTTAACTACTAGTCTACCACATGAGGGTTAAGGGCCTTGCTCAGGGGCCCAGCTTGAGGGAGCTGGGATTCAAACTCATGACCCTCCGTTCAGTAATCCAACACCTTAACTACTAGTCTACCACCCGAGGGTTAAGGGCCTTGCTCAGGGCCCCAGCTTGATGGAGCTCGGATTCAAACTCATGACCCTCCGATCAGTAATCCAACACCTTAACTACTAGTCTACCACACGAGGGTTAAGGGACTTGCTCAGGGGCCCAGCTTGATGGAGCTGGGATTCAAACTCATGACCTTCCGATCAGTAATCCAACACCTTAACTACTAGTCTACCACACGAGGGTTAAGGGCCTTGCTCAGGGGCCCAGCTTGATGGAGCTGGGATTCAAACTCATGACCCTCCGATCAGTAATCCAACACCTTAACTACTAGTCTACCACATGAGGGTTAAGGGACTTGCTCAGGGGCCCAGCTTGATGGAGCTGGGATTCAAACTCATGACCCTCCGATCAGTAATCCAACACCTTAACTACTAGTCTACCACCCGAGAGTTAAGGGCCTTGCTCAGGGGCCCAGCTTGATGGAGCTGGGATTCAAACTCATGACCTTCTGATCAGTAATCCAACACCTTAACTACTAGTCTACCACATGAGGGTTAAGGGCCTTGCTCAGGGGCCCAGCTTGATGGACCTGGGATTTAAACTCATGTCCGACCGATCAGTAATCCAACACCTTAACTACTAACCTACCACACACACGAATACTGTACATACACACACTCTCTCACTCTGTCTTTGGTCTGTGTAACACCCTGGTTTGGGAGAAACATTGTCTCATGTCTCACAGCTGTATATGGTAGAAATGACAATAAAAGGATTCTTGACTTGACTAGACACATGCACATACTGTATGCACACACACACACTCGCATGCGCACACACACACACACACACACACACTCACCGTACTCCAGGCCCCGACCTGCCAGGCAGCACACTCTGAATGCACACAGCTGCTTATGGCTCGGGGTTTGGTTTCGGTATCACAAAGCTCATCACTGAGCCGCTCCTCTGCCAAAACACAGAACACCTGTCTGCGCTTCACTCCCTTCCCACACGTCACTGTGCACTACACACACAGCAGAGCAGAAACAATTCATATAGTCTTTATAAGTGTTTAAGTGCACATCACTGATACAGTTTTTCCCAAAATATTCATTATCCAGCTGCAAGGAGAACCACAGGTATAAAGCTACAGTATACAGTCGCCGTAAACAATATCAACATGCAGAATAAAAACTAGCACAGTGAATTGTTTATCAGACACTAAAATCATTCATTCATTTTCTACCGGTTATCCGAACTTCTCGGGTCACGGCGATCTCAGGCGTCATCGGGCATCGAGGCAGGATACACCCTGGACGGAGTGCCAACCCATCACAGGGCACACACACTCTCATTCACTCACACACTACGGACAATTTTCCAGAGATGCCAATCAACCTACCATGCATGTCTTTGGACCGGGGGAGGAAACCGGAGTACCCGGAGGAAACCCCCGAGGCACGGGGAGAACATGCAAAGTCCACACACACAAGGCGGAGGCGGGAATCGAACCCCCGACCCCGGAGGTGTGAGGCGAACGTGCTAACCACTAAGCCACCATGTGCCCCCCATAATTACAGGCCCCCACATGGCAATTAAAAAAAACCATTCTAAATAACAAAACGTAATCTTTAATTAGTACAAAATTGCTGCATGAGCATTCCTCGTCATGGTTTATTCTTTGCATATCACTACACAATGACAGCGTGAGTTTAAAGCCTACCTCTGACCACTCGCTGATGGACCAGTCAGGACATGGCGTGTCATTACAGGGCTCGGCGACGGCCCTCTGGTACTCGCTACACTCTCGCTCTGCCAGTCTGCGGCCGAGGTTATTCATGCAGTAGGACTCCCGTGTGCGAGTGCCTCGGCCACAGCTCTTAGAACACTGCGGGCACAATTTCACATTACTACAGCCGTATCATTTTTCCAAAAAAAAAAAAAAAAACTTTTTGAGCTGATGGAAGCATGTGCATGGGCTCCTCAAGTCCATGCACATGCTTCCATCAGCTCAAAAAGCTGCACAGGTGAAGAGTCTGAAGTAGAGGTCTTCTCGGGTCTAAAGAAAACGGTACCCGACCCGAAGTGACCCGAATCACTTTTTACCCGAACCCAACGTGCATAATTTTTTTTTTTTTTTTTTTAAGAAAGACCTGACCCGAGACAAACCCGAAAAAATCCAACCCGACCCGACGGCAATTTTTTTTACCCCGACTGGACCCGAATGTTGCGTAACTCTACACTAAAGTAACCGCTACAGAGTGGATTCAAAATTGATTGACAGGTCTGTTTCAACGTAAATGAGCTTACCGTCAGCCGCACGTCACCAGCTACATGTCGCAAGCGGTCTTGGCAAACAGAGGAGAGGTCGGAAAAGGACTCGAGTCGAGGCACACACACGAGATACAGTAGTTCGGGTCTTCTCGGGTCCGTTCGGTAAAAACACATTCGTTTTAAATTCCCCGAGATCCGACGCAGCTATTATTATACCCGACCCGTGTCCGAGACACACGTGAAACTTTTAGACCCGAACCCGCTCGGGGTCTCGGGTCGGACCTCGGGTTTTCGGATCTAAGCGGACCCGTGAAGATCTCTAGTCTGAGGTCTAGATTACGGTATCAGTAACTGTAAGCTAAGTAGTTGTGACAAGAACATAAGACATAAATCTTAACAGAAGATAAAACCTGAGGCCTACCTGAGACCAGGCGCTGTACTGCCAGCTCTTCAGCAGACAGTCTCCGTGGCAGAGTTCACGGCTCTGAGGTTTATTCAGATCCGCACACGCTCGAGATTCCACTCTCACACTTTCTCTCTTCACTCGGCCGTAGCGCATGCACATCACTTCTAGCGTCTGATACCCAGGCCCGCATTTAGCGGAGCACTCGCTCTTACCTGCCACGTACCACCTAGACATAAAGGTGAGACGTTTTAGACGGAGAAAAAAAGGAGCTGGAGGACAAGTAACAGTCACATTTTTTTGACTTATCGAATAAACGTGTTCTTTGACCTAATATCGATCGGCCGGCTTCGTATAACGTATGCGAATTTACCACAAAATTATGGATCTGCTTGTTTAGAGGAAAGTGTGGGAAGTTTTAAGAGCCATAGAGTTATGCACAAACAGTGAGAGGTTAATACTGAGGTGCATTCAGACCTCAATCATTAGCCTGTGCCTATCTCAGGTGTCATCGGGCATCGAGGCAGGATACACCCTGGATGGAGTGCCAACCCATCACAGGGCACACACACACTCTCATTCACACACACACACACACACACTACGGACAATTTTCCAGAGATGCCGATCAACCTACCATGCATGTCTTTGGACCGGGGGAGGAAACCGGAGTACCCGGAGGAAACCCCCGAGGCACGGGGAGAACATGCAAACTCCACACACACAAGGCCGAGGTGGGTTTACATCATTTACAATGATTTAACATCATTTTTATCCTTTGCTAATCATCAAAACACTACAGTCGCACGTGATTCGTGATTAGGATGAAAAAGGATTGATATATTTTTTGCTGCATCCCTCAAGAATTTAAAGGCTCGAGACAGAATTTAAAACCAGATACGAGTGTGTGCGTCTTTGTATTTGTGATTTTGCGTGTGAACGTATACCTAAGTTCACAGTCTATATTGCAAGACTCAGTGACTCCTCTCGGTCGAGTAAGATGCTCACACCTCTGATCCGACACCACCAGGTGATCGCTTTTACGTACACACACTGGTTTTCTCCGCCGCTCTCCTAGTACAGGATACACACACACACACACACACACACACACACACACACACACAGTTATGAGGATGTCAAGCGTATGGATGTTGGGAGGTAGAAGGCTTGCAGTCTAATGAAAAGTAAAAGTAAATGGGTTACCGTTGAACCTCACCTTGGCACATGCGACTACACTCCTGCCAGGGGCCCGAGGGGTCCCAAACGAACTGCTCTTGGTGTTCCTCTATAGGAATGTTAAAGGAATAGCGCACATCAGGGCTATAGAGGTTCCCCACACACAACACCTGGAAAAGAGATTAGAATAAAATCCAGATCACCCGAACTCATAAAGCCGCCGTATATAAATCACGCAGAGCTTCGTCCGTCTGGCTCGATACCGCGCTCGCCGAGGTCGACGCTCTCATACTGACCTGTAGAACGAGCTCCGCTTCCACGCGCTCAGTGCAGTTAATTCGTTCCTCTGTGGTGTTCGAGCCACTGTACTCAATCAGAGTTCCTTTGAAGGAGATTTCCCGTTTGAACATTGACACGACAAAGTTCCCGTTCAGAAGGAAATTGGACTGGCTGTCAGAAAGCGCTGGGAAAACAACACGAGCAATATAAAACGTTAGGAAACGTTTAAGATGACAAAAATAATCCTGACTCGATGTGCACTCGATATTATTACCTACAGTAGATATTAGTAGACTACCGTAAATTCCGGGCTATAAGCCGCAACTTTTTATGGCTAATACATGGATTTTTCCCGATTTTTCAATTTATTTATTTATTTTTTAAAAAAACACACATTCTGTGACGTGCTCAGTTTATTGGCGGCATGAAGCTTTCATTAGACCGATGAAATTGCCGAACGGGTTAACTCCGACACGGAAGGACATGACTACAGCGGTTTCAGTGCGCAGGAGGAAGAAGATAGTTACCAATGACTCTGTTTAATTTTTTATTTTTTGTTACAAGCCGTGTTTCGTTAAAGCCTGGGTAAAGTTAAAGGTAGCCCGATGAGCAGAAATATGGGTGGAGAGAGTGTTCGGTGCGCGTGTGTGACGTTAGCGGTTTTAACGTTGACATGGAGGATAAAAACATTCACAGGTTGGAGTTTCTACACAAAACGCGGTTGTAGCTGCCTCTCTACATTACTACGATAGAAAAGAGGTGTTATTTGTGTAGTAACAGCGTTTAGCTCAGGAGTTATTGACTCGGGAAACTCCAACCTGTGAATATGTGGCCAACTTCCTGCTCCTTCAGTTCTCTCCAGCGCTGGAAAGCTGATCCTATATTAACACGTCCTACTTCTTGTCCTTATCGTAAGTCTTTCTTCTCTTTCTTTCTTTCTTTCTTTCTTTCTTTGTTTTTATCCTCCATATCAACGTTAAAACCGCTAGCGTCACACACGCACACCGAACACTCTCTCCGGCCATATCGACAAGCCCCGCCCCTTTCTGCTCATTGGCTCCACGTTTGTTTTGTTTTTGTACTCAGTTTTCTGAAGCATTTCTCAAAAATCGGAGACCCCACCTTTAATTTTTTTACTATGTACCTGTAGGCACCCGCGGCTTATAGACATGTGCGGCTCATTTAATTTATGTTCAAAATACAATTTTTTTAAAAATTCAGTATGTGCGGCTTATTATATTCAGGTGCGCTCAGTAGTCCGGAATCTACGGTTATAGTAGCTACATGACATTCAGGACAACAATCTATTCATACACGATATGTTTGCTTTTTGTAAATATGCTGCTTAGTGCTTGTGTGTGTTTTCAGCCCGCACATGTGTATAGCACGTGTAGCTCCACGGCGGTGTTCGTTTCATCGCGCTTTACTCGGCTTCTTCTACGACGTGAGCGGTTTAAGCAAATGTTGCTCTCTTCTTAACACATTCATTTACTTTCACTCCTTATAATGGTCTTCCATCAACCACTTCCCTTCCATCTGTCTTTAATTACACCTCTCTGCCCCTCATTTATCTTTCTCCCTCTGTCTCTGACACTCCGTTTGCTTTCCCTTCACCCCGGCATTCCCTGAAATCCCTGAGACGTCGTGAAGGCCGTGTCTCAGAGGAATTGCTTCGCACGTATGATAAATACAGACGTTCTGATCATTATATATCAGCTAAATGTTTTAAATAATAAATGAAACCAAACAGTGTTTTCTTTTCTTCTCTTCTTCATTTTTTTCGATTCATTTGGAATGAATTCGTCGTATAAAAAGGTAAACATACCGAGGTAGTTATCATCTTCTGGAGTCCCTGAGTAGCTGACTTGTCTTATATCGATGTTGGTTGCAAAGGCTGGGATTCGGACGACGACGTTATAACCTGAAAGATGGGAAGAAGAAGAAAAAAAAAGTGAAAATTCTATATATTTCTATTTACTCAGAAGGTCAGTGACGGTTATTTATTTATTTTTCATGACACTTTGAGTTAATAGCTTCAATACTAGTTACGGCCCAGTTCTGGAAAATCAAAAACACGCTTTAGGCTTGAAATGTCACACATGGAAATGTAAACACAGGAAGGAAAGAGAAGAATAAAAAAAAAAAAACAAAGAAATAAAAAGATTTTCCCTCCCACACAACTTCATCACCCTCCTGAAGGCCCACCCACAAACACAACGACAGGAGGGAAAACGAAAAGAAGTAATTACGGCTTAGATCTCAGGGCTGTCCTGTAATTTCCTACAAGTGTTCCAGAGTAGTACTGAGAAGAGAAGAGAAGAGAAGAGAAGAGAAGAGAAGAGAAGAGAAGAAAAGAAAAAAAGAGAAGAGAAGAGAAGAGAAGAGAGGAAAATAAAAGAAAGAAGAAGAAAAGAAAAGAAAAGAAAAAAAGAGTAGAGGAGAAATGAAGAGAAGAGAAGAAAAGAGAAGAGAAGAGAAAAAGAGAGAAGAGAAGAAAAGAAAAGAGAAGAGAAGAAAAGAAAAGAAAAGGAAAAGCCCCTCTCCTCTCCCTCCCTCCCACTCTCCTCTCCTCCCCTCCCACTCCTCCCCTCTCCTCCCTCTCCTCTCCTCCCCCTCCTCTCCTCCCCCTCCTCTCCTCTCCTCTCCTTCTCTCCTCTCCTCTCCTCCCCTCCCCTCCTCTCCTCCCCTCCCCTCTCCTGTCCTCTCCTGCTCTCCTCTCCTCTCTCCCCCCTCCTCCCCTCCTCCTCCCTCCCTCCTCTCTCCTCCCCTCCCCTCCCCTCTCCTCCCCTCCCCTCCCCTCCCCTTTCCTCTCCTCTCCTCCCTATCCTCTCCCCTCCCCTCCCTCTTACGCCCGTCCTCGCCTCTCCTCAATGCCTCTCCTCTCCTCTCATCTCCTCTCCTCTCCTTCCTCCCTCTCTCCTTCCCCCCCTTCTTTTTCAGAAGAGACAGTTTCAAAAAAAGGAGTGTGCAGAAGAGACAGTTTCTGGACAGTTAGGTCCATAGATGGCAGCACTGATATAGGATTTGTCTCCTGCTTTATTACCCTTTATAACCCCTTAACACTCCTACCTTACTTTTCTGTCCTTCATATTAAAGCATAATATTCCATAACTACTACGAACGAAAGCACGAACGAAACGCTGAGAGTTACGAGAGTCATTCGAATAAGAAATATCAGTTCAAAGGGTTAAAACGTATCGCCACAAATCTGTTCGAGGCATCGGCGTAAACCACGACCGAGCGGACACGCTGACTCGAGATCAGAGCCAGTGGACTCTGGATCAGACCGTTCACACGAGGGAAACAGACCCCAGAATACAAACATGGTACTGCAGCAGAAAGGGAACACACTCCTACTTAAAGCTCTGGGATTCCTGTGGTCTAACCTCACATTGAAACCAAACTGCCTCGACTCAAGTCCAAACAATAGGAGTGTATGGGAGGCCTCGACCACAGCAATTACCACGAGTAAATAAAATTAAGCACCAAAGTCCACAGTGGGTAACTCCCTGGGATCTTTCATCTACCAGATCACTAGAGGACTTCTCGTCCCTTAGATACATACGGTACTGAGTGTATATACAGTATAGATTCATAGAGAGTTCATGAATAACAGCTGACATTGGGGGTAATTACAGTATGTTCTACACACCTGTACTATAAACCTGCGTCTTTTGGTATTACTGTTACTTATTACAGGTCACAACACCTGTATTCATTCGTTCATTCATTCATTCATTCATTTCCTACCGCTTATCTGAACGTCTCGGGTCACGGGGAGCCTGTGCCTATCTCAGGCGTCATCGGGCATCGAGGCAGGATACACCCTGGACGGAGTGCCAACCCATCACAGGGCACACACACTGTCATTCACTCACACACTCACACACTACGGACAATTTTCCAGAGATGCCAATCAACCTACCATGCATGTCTTTGGACCGGGGGAGGAAACCGGAGTACCCGGAGGAAACCCCAGAGGCACGGGGAGAACATGCAAACTCCACACACACAAGGCGGAGGTGGGAATCGAACCCCCGACCCTGAAGATGTGAGGAATTGGGCAGCCATTTATGCTGCGGCTCCCAGGGAGCAGTTGGGTAGGGTTCAGTGCCTTTCTCAGTCGTGGTATTGCCGGCCCGAGACTCGAACCCACAACCTTAGGCCACGACTTCCACAGTATTTATTTACCTACTTACTTTTAAATACTATACTTGTAACCATAATCATCAATCCTGTGTTCATGCGTATTAGTTTTGCAGACAAGATACAGCAACTCACCGTATTGTGCGTTGTTGAAGGTCCCGGCGACGGTCCTACAGGAAGAGTTGTCGCCTCCGCACACTCCACACTTATCATTTCTGGCTTTGGAGTTTAAAACATGATCACAACCGGCTTGCTGGAAAAGTAGAAAACATACATATGACTAATAAAGCATGAAAGAGAGAAACGTGCAACTCTGTGCATCGTATATGAGCGTACAGAATGTATGTATGTACCGTACCGTACCCTGCAAAGGCCTTGAACGCAGATGTCGTAAGTGTCAGGACCACAAGGGGTTCCATCAACTACTCGATCTTGCAGCTGGTAGTAGGACATCGTCCCAGCAACACGACAGAACAGCTTACATCGATCCTTCATGAGGACTACAAGGAGAAACCGCGGATATATGCGATCGTAAGCATGCGCGGTTCAACGTGTATACAAGATCTATACAACACGAGGCATTCTGTAGTATATAAAGGATCGTGTGTGTGTGAAGGCATTTCAAATACGTCGATATGAACAACGGAAACATACGCTACGGTTTACGGCTATTAAAATCGCGCGGTGCGGCTGGAAAGCCACCTGAAGCTTTAGCCCTAAGGCCGAGAACAAATAACAGAGTCACTGTGAAAGGAGCATGGGTGTGTGACTTTGTTTTACTCTACTCTTGCAGGAAAACAAACGCGTGTGTGTGTGTGTGTGTGTGTGTGTGTGTGTGTGTGTGTGTGTGTGTGTGTGTGTGTGTGTGTGTGTAGTGAGCACTAAGGAAATACTAAGTTTAAGTAGAGCCTTGCTAAATAAACAGTCATTACAGTACAAGGTGTGAGGGGAGAAAAGAGAGCGGTGGCTTGTTAGGGCAAGGGTTCTACTTTATCGGGGGGAAAAAAAATCTCCATGGGGACCACAGGAACTACGAGGTAACACGACCCACCGCTCATCCATGTCGTTTCTAATCAGATCTAATTTAAAGAACATCGCACATACAGTACGATGTTGTTCAGCTCAGTAAAGAAGGTCTGGCTGCAGTTAATATAAACCAGGGACGAGCGCAATTCGGTTTAAAGTCAACCACAAATTAAGATTAGAACATTATAACAGTCAGTCGGTTAACGACGAAACGAACACAAATCATATTTCATGCTAAATTTAGATAGATTACTGCTAAAGAAAACAAAATGAAGGCATATTCCGAACGGATGCGGAGCGGATTCTTACTCCTGTCACTTGGTCATTAGGACGTAAAATCGTACTGGACTGACATTCTGAGACACGTGAGGGCTGCGCGGCTGAGATACTCACTGCCGCTGTATTTAGGCACCCAGCGGACGACGGAAGGTAAACCGCTGATGTTGAAATGTTTGCCATCAAACTGTGAGCACTGCTCCTCTCTGAAGTCTCTACGGTCCCTTGGACACGGCTCTGTGTTACAGGAACGGAACTTCATGCGACGTCCGACGCAAAAGCGTCCGCCATTCCTTGGCCTGTTACACACACGTACATACACACACACACACACACACATGCATGCACACAAACTGAGCCTCATTTTCAGAAACCTGTGTACTCCAGAACATCACGGTTTAAAAGTTCACATTACAGGCAGTTTAAGGCTTGTGACCATTTTATTGATTGTGTGTGTGTGTGTGTGTATGTGTGTGTGTGTGTGTGTGTGTGTCATACTCAGGTCTGTTGCAGTCTCTGGATGTGCTACGTGTACCACCCCCACAGGTCCTGGAACACACACTGTAGGGTCCCCATGGTCCCCATTCGCCATGTACTGGCCTTGCCTCCATCTCTCTGTGCACACACATGCCGTGTCTACAGTGCTACACACACACACACACACACACACATACACACACAGGATAAAGCAAGACATACTGTATGGTACTTGAAAATAATCCTCATCACAGTGTGTCAAAATAAAACCATCAACATCTCTGACAGATTTAAGGAACACAAAGTATAGTCTGGGTTTCTAATCCACTGTTTATACTCCAAACGTTATCTGTAAAGAGAAACCCAGCAATGTTAATCCTTCTGTTATTTATGCAGGTGGAATTGCACCCAGCTCTGAGAGAGAGAGAGAGAGAGAGAGAGAGAGAGAGAGAGAGAGATTTTTTTTATTTTTAACTCAGCTTTATTAAATAAGCAATAACTTACAATACAATGTTAAAAACTAGCAGCACTTTTTTTTTAAAAAGATGTTTTTTTTTAGTGTAAAAGGTGA
>NC_062527.1:1577512-1637512 GCF_022655615.1 Tachysurus fulvidraco
AATCAAGAACACAGAGCGCACGTAAACTACTTTGAAATATTTTTTCTTAAATCGAATCCCGTATTCCTTGTTTTTCTGTGTACAACTACATTGTAGGAGAAAATGTTTAGGGATAATTTACCGTTTAATTATGTAATGAGTTTTAAAAGGTATATGTGATGAACTGAAACACTGATTATAGTGATAAGTATTTAAAGATTTTAAGAAGTAAAATCGAAATATTCACTTGTTATACAATTGTTATTATTGTTATACTCAGGCATCTTCCCACATTGTGTGTGTGTGTGTGTGTGTATGTGTATGTATGAGTGTTTGTGTGTGTGTGTGTGTGTGTGTGTGTGTGTGTGTGTGTGTGTGTGTGTGTGTGTGTGTGTGTGTGTGTATGTGTATGTATGAGTGTTTGTGTGTGTGTGTGTGTGTGTGTGTGTTTGTGTGTGTGTGTGTGTGTGTGTGTGTGTGTGTGTGTGTGTGTGTGTGTGTGTGTGTGTTTGTGTATGTATGAGTGTTTGTGTGTGTGTGTGTGTGTGTATGTATGTTATTGTTGTTGTGTTTGTGTATGTGTTGTGTTGTGTTTGTGTGTTTGTGTGTTGTGTTTATTTTTATGTATTATTTTTTTTGTGTTTTTTTTTTTTTTGTTTTTGTGTGTTTGTTTTTGTGTTTGTTGTGTTTTTGTTTTGTGTGTTGTATGTATTTTGTTTTTTGTTTTGTGTGTCTTTTGTTTTTTTTTCTTTTTTTTTATGTGTGTTTTTTTGTTGTGTTTGTGTCTTTCTGTTTTGTTTGTTTTTTTTTGTCTGTTTCTTTTTTGTTTTGTTTTTGTTTTTTTTGTTGTTTTTTGTGTTTGTTTTGTTGTGTTTTTTGTGTTTGTGTGTTTGTTTGTTTGTTTTTTGTTTCTTTTTTTGTGTTTGTTTTGTTTTTTTTTGTCTTTCTGCGTGTTTTTTTTG
Organism: Tachysurus fulvidraco; assembly: GCF_022655615.1. Classification (NCBI taxonomy): domain Eukaryota; kingdom Metazoa; phylum Chordata; class Actinopteri; order Siluriformes; family Bagridae; genus Tachysurus; species Tachysurus fulvidraco. Next base: position 1,578,454 of record NC_062527.1, read on the forward strand.
TTTTTGTTTGTTTTTTGTTTTTTTGTTTTTTTGTGTTTTTGTTTTTGTGTGTTTTTTTTTTTTTTTTTTGTTTTTGTGTGTTTTTTGTGTGTGTGTGTTTGATTTGTTGTGTATGTGTGGGTGCATATGTGTATGTGTGTGTGTGGGTCTATGTGTGTGTATGTGTGTGTGTGTGGGTGTATCTGTGGGTGTGTGTGTGTATGTGTGTGTGTATGGGTATGTGTGTGTGTATGTGTTTGTATGTGTGTGTGTATGTGTATGTGTGAGTGGGTGGGTGGTTGTATGTGTGTGTATGTGTGTGTATGTGTGTATGTGTGTGTATGTGTGTGTGTGTGAGTGTGTGTGAGAGTGTGTGAGAGTGTGTGAGAGTGTGTGAGAGTGTGTGAGTGTGTGTGAGAGTGTGTGAGAGTGTGTGTGTATGTGTATGTGTATGTGTGAGTGGGTGGGTGGTTGTATGTGTGTGTTTATGTGTGTGTGTGTGTGTGTGTGTGTTTGTTAGTGTATGTGTGTGTGTGTGTGTGTGTGTGTGTGTGTGTGTGTGTGTGTGTGTGTGTGTGAGTGTATGTGTGGGTGTGTGTATGTGTTCTAGCCCATTGTATGAGTGTGCATAGCTCAGGACCACCAGCGAGCCCCTTGTGAGCCGTGAGAGCTGTCAGACTGAAGGACCAGCCGCCTGTCACAGCCACACAGTCTGCTAGCAGCCTAAGCCTTTAAGGCATTTTCTTCCCTGCTGCTATCTCACGTTTACGACACCTTTAATTCGCCTGAAAAGGTTGTTTGGAGGAACACGAGCTTGAAAAGAACTCACAGGAGAAAGAGAAGAGATGAAAAACTGCATCTTGGACCATATCGACATTTCCAATTAGTGTAAAAAAATGTTCACACAAAGAAAGAAAGAAAGAAAGAAAGAAAGAAAGAAAGAAAGAAAGAAAGAAAGAAAGAAAGAAAGAAAGAAAGAAAGAAGAGAGCACAATCAGCCCCTTGTACGTTACTATGTACTGACAATATTGTCAAGATGTTAATTGACAAAGTCTCACAAAATAAACCAGCCTAGTTGTCGATAGCACTTCAAAATCTTACACACACACACACACACACACACACACACACACACACACACACACACACACACATACACACACACACACATTTCTTTAAGGTGTAGCATTATTAGGTATATGGTGTTCTTGTGAAATTATTGCAGATAGATAATGACTCAGTGTGTGTGTGTGTCTGTGTGTGTGTGTGTGTGTGTGTGTGTGTGTGTGTGTGTGTGTGTGTGTGTGTGTGTGTGTGTGAATGGAACAGCTGATATGTCCAAAGTAGACATTTTAGACTAGTAATGACAGTCTGAATCCTTCAACAGCAGCCAGAGGATGATACCTGTCCAGAGATGTGACATCATTCGAATGGGAAACGAGGACTCCTACAAACACAGATGTTAACTAGACCTTGGTTTTTTTTTAAAAAAACCTCTTTGTAGTTTTTTTTTAACCAAACATTAACATGTTCCTCAACACTCACAGAAGGCCATTTATCCCAGAATTATCACGACACGGATCAGCCGCGGTCCCACAACCCCGCCGAGCTACGAAATCGGAACACAAAGCAACTTGGAAGTCAAACCAGAATTCTATTTTCTGTGTTGTTTGTCGACTCGACACTAAGAGCGAATGCCTTAAAGAACACTTAAGTTCTCCTGTTAGATTGCTTTGGCAAAGCTCAGCAAACCAAAACAACAATTCATTTGTTAAATCGAATCCTTTCGGGCCTCTTCAGGGAAGAACGGGCAGGTTAAGGAGCAAGGTGATATCTCTGCGGTGTATCGCGCCAGAGAGTCGAACGGGGCTCGATAAGAGCTGCCAGAGACGACGGCCAAGTCGCCGAGCCGGTGCCAGCAAATTCTCTTTCACCTGACTTTTGCAAGCCTCCTCTATCTCGCACTAATTGTGTGAGACGAGGGCAGGCTACAGGGAGCGTGAGCGTTCCCCCGAGTTTAATCGAGATTCGGGCACAAAGCCGTCTTTTGTGCCGCTTTGATATAAAACGTCCTGTAAAATGTCTTAGAGAGATTGGAGAGAGACGTCACGAACGCGATTAAAATACAGTAACGACTTAACAGGCTGTTTATTATTTTTTAGTATGGTGACGAGTGATGTTGTAGCCTAAAAAAAAATATAATCAGAATAATCAGAGATACAAAAATAGAAAATCTGGGTTTTTGTTTATTATAACATATTAAAGTATAATGCAAGTATTTTATTTATTTATATATTTGTATTGTATATTATATATGTATATATATATATCGGGCCACTGGGAGCCTGTGCCTATCTCGGGCGTCATCGGGCATCGAGGAAGGATACACCCTGATCGGAGTGCCAACCCATCACAGGGCACACACACCCACACACTCTCATTCACTCACACACCACGGACAATTTTCCAGAGATGCCAATCAACCTACCATGCATGTCTTTGGACCGGGGGAGGAAACCGGAGTACCCGGAGGAAACCCCCGAGGCACGGGGAGAACATGCAAACTCCACACACACGAGGCGGAAGCTGGAATCGAACCTCCAACCCTGGAGGTGTGAGGCGAATGTGCTAACCACTAAATCACGGTGTCCCCTCTCATAACAAATATCTGAAATAAGACTTTTTAGGATGTCCCTAAAGGACAGTCCTTTCGTTGCGGTCTTTAATAAAAGTGATGGTTGTGTCACCATCTAATCTCGTGCAACAATTTTTATTATTCTTTTTTTTTTTTTTTTTTTCAAACCCTGCCAGAAACTTTACAACTTGGTCTTCACGATGCATGTTGTTTGTTCTCTAACAACCCTGCAGAAAAGAGATAGTGGGCACAAGGTTCACAATCGATTTACCCATGCACATTCTTCATGCTATTGAAATCCCGGCCTCTTTATGTTCGGAGTCATGTGTGGCGTCCACAGACAGCAGGACTCGTACATGTCGTGCTTTGAGCTCCTCCGCTCCGGCTCTGTGCTCGTTAGAGGAGACCTGTGGGGCTGTTTAGAGATAACAAAGTGATGGGATGCCCACTTTAGTGCAAGGCTCACTGAACCGAATGACAGACGGATCTCCAGGGTCGTGTGACCGCATTACTCACACTAGCACCCAGCCAGTGAGATGTAGGGCAACGAAAGCAAAAAAAAAAAAAGTGACCGACAGGTGAGCGAAGACGACCCAGGTTAGTACGATATATCTACGAATTAAATACACACCGATATTGCGATAATAACTGCGGAGAATGGAGCAAGCACGGCTTAAAATAAACATCCATTTCGTTTCAGTGACTCTTCAGTCACAACATTTAGATGTCTATAGTGAGACAAAATACAAGGGAGAATTTTAAGTAGCCTCCCTGACTTGTTCCCCACATAAAAGAGCTCTAAAGAGACAGGTGAGCTGAGACCGAGAGCACACACACTCTTTCAACTCCCTCACTTCAAAGTGCTCAGTATGGAGATGACACCAAACCCTCAGCACCACACCACAAACAAAGGTGCAGGTGCCATGACACGTAAAAACAGAAGAAGAAAAAAAAAAAAAAAGACACTTTATGCTGTTGTTCCATTGGTGTACATTTCTAACTAACGACCCACTGGGATAATAAGCAAAAAAAAAAAAAAAACAATCAAGATGCTATGTTCAAAGTACAGTGCTTGGATTTCTGTAGACGGGATAGACTGCGGTCTAATGATTTAATAGGTACGATACTAACAGCACAGCATCACACCAGAAACTCCTTTCACTAATGTATAATTATATCGAGTTTTAACACCGAGACAAACCCCTTCATGCCCCTTTGGTTTTAATCGAGTCAACTCGGTTCCTCGTGGCAACAAAGTAAAGACAGCTAACAAATGGTTCACATCAGCACATACTCCTGTGCTGCGTGACAGTCCAGCGGTTAATGAGAACAAGTGAAGGGTTTCCAATCCCATGACATTGTCACCATGGTTGTTTTGCTTGGATTAATGTACCAGCCATTCTGGTTAACTTTTCTGCCCTCGAGTGTAAAAATGCCTCGGCTTCTCCGTGGTAAGATCCCGGGATCGGCCTCGTCGACCGGGAACACCTTCTCACTCTGTGTGTTTGACGTTTTCTTACGCAAGGAAAAGGGATATGTGGAAGAAATAGTGACATTCACGTTTTCTACAGCTCTCTCTTTACTGACCCTGAATCAGCAATGTGGGTCTTTTGTCTGAAATCTAATCTAAACCCAGAGCTCCCTGACCGGTGACCCACTTACCCACATCTTAAAGAGATTTCAGGGTCATGGGTTCAGAAGAAGGTAACCTGACAGAGAGCTGCATGGCTTCGTGTTTCAAAGCCTCGAATGCCCTCCTCTTGCAAAAAAAAAAAAAAATACCCCAACCGGTTCCCCAATTACTCCTTTAGTGCATGGAACAGAATGTGGCTAATTAGCATAAGATCACAGAGGTGAAGGACAACAAGAGAAGCCTTACTGTGAGCGTAGACCGCTAATGTAACACAACACACGAGACCTTCGGCTGTATTTGACTACACACAGTCGCCGATCGTTATTTTTTTACGTCGTTTGGCTACTACAGAATTTTCACTTAACGCTCGGGATTTAACGTCTTCGCCGATACGGTACACGAAACGACGTCTAGACGTCACCTACGTCGCACGATCTTCTAAAAAAAGGTCTTTAATCATCACAAAGCATGAGATGTGTTTCAGGGCCAAATACCACAGAAAGCTCACGTTACATTTGTCTACAGTGTTGACATTTCCATGCGATGCACCGGTGACTGCTAGACAAAAATAGCAGGACTAAGATATTAGACAAAGAGATATCTCACCATCCCATGTCCACATTCAGTTCCATCAGCCAAGGGCATGTGCTGTGTGCGGCAGCCTTTATGGTCTCCTTCGGAACTGGTGCACCAGAGCCTCTTACATTGCCTCTGAAACCCACAGAACAGAATTTATCTACAAGAACACAGTGTTATCAAACTCACATGAACAAACCGAGGCGATGTCATTTTTAAATTAAACCACAGGACGTTTCTCTCTGATTCGTGCGGCGGCCGCAGTGCGATCGCTCGAGGTCGTGTGATGGATTTTAACATCCGGGATTTTTAGTTAGATCGGTTAAATCACCTTCGATCGGACGACGGAAACGGATGACCTGCCCGAACGGTTGTAGATGACGCAAAACTCCACAAACGTTATGCTTATCGTCACCAAAGACCTCATGATGACGGCACCAAATAGTACCTTTACTGTATTACCACAGGTTAAGGATCATATCTATCATAGTACTGGGAACCCTGAAGCTAATGAAGTAATGCGAGAACATTTATGTGATACCCGTATGGATAATTACTTTGTTTTGAAATCCGCTCACGTACTGTACTGCTCCAAGAAGAGATTAATTCCCTGAATATAGTGTAATACTAAAATGTCTGTTAATCAAGTTTGTTCGGCAAGACATCGGTAAATAATTTGCACTAATCGCTCTCGTACATACAAAGTCTTTTGATTACTGTTTTGATCTCCTTTACAAATTACTGCTAGTTCCTCTGTTCAAATATGAAGGCATACCATGAACGGGCAGACTTGGGATCCTGGTCCAAACATGAGCTCGCACTGGCGATTAGCGTTGTAGATCTGACCCGGGAGCTTGACAGGGAGATCGTAGGACCTCCCAACAGGTTCATCCAACAAACACTCCCCATAACCAGTACTGGAAAAAAACACACAATTCATATTTATCAGACTGCACCAGTTACTGTAGCTTCATATTCATTGGCAAAACTGCCAGCTGCATTCACGACTATTTAGTACGACTTACTAAGTTACAAAGCCTTGAAATGCTCTGGAAAGCAATGGGTGGTCTGTTTTGCTACCTGCTCAAGCCAATAAATGTCTTAAGCCTGTGTGTGTGTGTGTGTGTGTGTGTGTGTGTGTGTGTGTGTGTGTGTGTGTGTGTGTGTGTGTGTGTGTGTGTGTGTGTGGGAAAAATTCCCACCTCGACAATACCTCAGAGTTCCTCTTCACAAAAAGGAGGGATTTAGAAACGCATACACACCTGGCAAAAAATGTCATTTCATTATACTGATGCACTACAGGGGGTCATGGTTGCTTAGTGGTTAGCCTCACACCTTCGGGGTCGGGGGTTCGATTCCCACTACCGCCTTGTGTGTGTGGAGTTTGCATGTTCTCCCCGTGCCTCGGGGGTTTCCTCCGGGTACTCCGGTTTCCTCCCCCGGTCCAAAGACATGCATGGTAGGTTGATTGGCATCTCTGGAAAATTGTCCGTAGTGTGTGTGTGAGTGAATGAGAGTGTGTGTGTGCCCTGTGATGGGTTGGCACTCCGTCCAGGGTGTATCCTGCATCGATGCCCGATGACGCCTGAGATAGGCACAGGCTCCCCGTGACCCGAGACGTTCGGATAAGCGGTAGAAAATGAATGAATGAATGAATGAATGAATGAATGATGCACTACAATAGTTATGCCGATATACGGCCTGTGCACCACACCCAAGCATTACACACATAAAAATCAGACCAGAACAGCTGTTTAAAACATGTTCACCAGTGCAATGTACTCGACTGTGCGATTCACATCCTGTATATGCCTTTAAATACTACTTATGTACTGTATTAGAGAGTCATTCAGTTAAAAAAATACAGTAAACGTCCCCCGGAAAGACCGTGTTCCGTGATCCTGTCATCTCCGTCTAACATCGCCAACAGAGGAAAAAAAGAAAACGGAGCACCGCAATTGTAGTGATGTGCAATTATAAGACATGTTGACGCTGTTCATGCAATTTGCCCACTAAAAGCGGACTAAACACCTGTTTCATCCAACCCCAGCTGATCCCTCGAGCCTTCTCATTACCTCAGCTTATCCTCTGTCACTGTGCCGGAGCTCTTTCAGGCCCAGAGACTCGCAAACTTTCAGAGGCACCTTTGTTATCAGCGAGAAAAACAAGTAGTTAAAAGCAGTGTGTGTGTGTGTTTGTGTGTGTGTGTGTGTGTGTGTGTGTGTGTGTGTGTGTGTGTGTGTGTGCTCTAGGTAATTCAACCGTTGAGACAAAAACACACAAAGGTTTAAAAGAGGGTGAGGAATCGTACCGTATCTCTCAAACTCGTACAGGCGATCGTGAGATTTTTCAGCATCGGACTTCGGTACATCAGGTATTAAAAGATTTTATGGGTTGCATTAAAAACAGGATTTATAGAACTCATAGAACTTATATTTGTGCTTCGATGCAAGAAATCTATCGAGATTGGATGTAAGCCAAGCTCTGGCTCGGGTACAAGTGTGCACCTGGTAACGATCGGGGAAAAATTCTGTAAAATCAGTTAATTTAATAAAAATGACTTACAGTGACTTATCGAGTTTCTAGTAAAGCACAGACTCTCGGCGGTGACGTCTTGTGTTACGTGACATACCGTACGGTCGATTAACGGTCCTCCGTGATGTGTAGCATAAAAGACAGCATTTATACAACAGAAACTCTGTTCGGTGCAATTTAACAGCGACGAGACGCAGGTATATAGATCCAGTTCACAATAAAGCTTTCGGTTCCTAGATATATATTTTTTTAAGATATATGGGTTGCTTTATAATGTATGACATTTGGCCTGGCTCTGTTATTCCTCGAGAATCTGACGTTTCTCTTACTGGCAACTCTAAAAAGGGAAGATTAATGTCTAGCCAATGGAGCTAATTGTGCTGACATGGAAGATGGTGTCCAAATAAAAGAGGTTTCAGACCAGCCGACTGATTAATTACCGCACGAGAGTCCAAGTGCCTGCTTAATCCTCCATGTTTGCTTCCAGCTCCAGGGGACAACCATTTGGTAGGAATTATGTGGATCCGATATCGGTGTGTACGTCGACCGTACAGCGATAAATAACCGCTATTTTTTTTTTCTGTCAAATAATCGAATAAAAATCAATGAGGCCACTTTTCTACTGAGGAAGGTTTATTCTTCTCAAGTGTTTGGATGTGTTCCTTGAATGTGTGTGTGTGTGTGTGTGTGGACAGAGTGTGTGTTTGTCTTTCTTTGCCAGACTGTGGTTGTACATGTGCCTTTGTGTGTGCATTCCTTCATGTGTGTATTCTTTTGTCTCCTGACAGGAGAATGTTAAGGGCTAGAGAGCTCTTGAAGGAGAATGGGCAGTCAAAACACTCGTGTACTTAAGCACATCGGCTCTTTGCGAAGAGCGGCGCCGATCAATGCTCTGTATTGTTGCCCTGGATGAGTGCTGAAGCGGTGGGCTTTTTTTTTTTCCATCATTCCCACCAACATTGAAGCACGATGACAAGAGCTCTAAATCCAGCTCTCGACTCCGTGTTTGTAAAATACCACCATTGTTTAAGCAAATCGAATTTTCTTCTGACACCCAGCATGGAAAAACATCGTCAGCCTTCCCGTTACTGACATTTCATTTTTAGTGTCTTGTAAAAGGCCAAATATCAGCTAAGAGTCACTTGATGTTCCGTATGAAAAAAGACAACATGTTCTACCCAAGCTGTGATGAATTCTGTCCAAAGATATTTTTTTTTTGGGTCAAGGATGAGAACAGAAAGCGTCAGATTCTGTCGAACGGAAAGTTCACCCCGCATCCTCGACCTTCGCCGCGGCGAGCGAGCGAGCCGTCGTCGACAAGACCGGCTTTTGTGAAGAGCCGCAGACGGGTTTTTTTTTGCACCGGAGAGCAGATCAAAGAGTCGAATGCAGCAGGAATCTAATTTTAACTGACATTTCCCATCTTAAAGGGAAACCCTTCGACTGGGGCCACTGCTTGCTGCTCTACTTTAGAAGCCCTGAATGGACCGTTGCCCCGGGACACCGTTGCTGAGGGACAAAGCATGCCGCCGACTAAATGACTGTTTGTCCAGCATTTCAGAGAGAGGAGAGAGAGATAGAAAAGAAGACAATGACAGCAAATGGACGATCGGGAAAGGACTGAGACGTGTGGGGTAGAGTGGCTCAAACAAGGGGATTGTGACTGATCCTCTTTTACAACTAGATATATTTCTAAAACAAAACAAAAAGCTAAAACAAGATGGCATAAGCGTGGCACATATAATACCGACTATATGGAGAGAGAGAGGGAGAGAGGGAGAGAGGGAGGGTGAGAGAGGGAGGGAGAGAGAGAGACAGAGAGAGAGAGAGAGAAAGAGAGAGAGAAAGAGACAGAGAGAGAGAGAGAGAGAGAGAGAGAGAGAGAGAAAGAGAGAGAGACACAGAAATAGAGACAGATTGACAGAGACAGATAGAGAGAGAGAGAGCAAGAGAGAAAGAGAGAGCGAGACAGAGAGAGAGAGAGAGACAGACAGAGAGACAGACAGAGATAATAGAGAGTATATATAGAGAGAGAGATAGAGAGGAGAGAAAGAAGGATAGAGAGAGATAGAGAGACAGAATACAGAAGAACAGATATATATATAGATGAATATAGTATATATACGATAGTGATATACGATATATATATATATATAGATATACATTATACAGCATATATATATACATCATATATACATATACACATATATATATATATATATATATATATATATATATATACATATATATACTATATACATATATATATATATACAGTATATACTATACATACATATATACATATACACACATATATATATATATATATAGTATTAGATATATATATATATATATATATACATATATTATACATATATATATATATATATATATATATACATATATATATATATATAGAGACAGAGAGAGAGAGAGACAGAGAGAGAGAGATGGTGTAAAGGTATAAAGACACGCTGAAAGGCTTGTTAGGAGTAAGAGATGAAGGATAATTTCACCTACTCTAGAAATTCAGTGATGTACTTCTGGCTGCACTTGGACCAGGACCATGGGCTGGTGTCATAGTTCAGAGTCGGGGCCATGACATGATACTGATGCTTCGTTCCTGCTTCCCGGCACTTTGGGTGGTTGTCATGAGGCATATTGAAGCTGAAACACAGACACAGCCATTAGGAGAAACGTATCATGTACAAGTAGAATGAAATCATTTATGAATACATCTTAATCATTTTGTTTTCCCATCTCCATGACCTGTTCTCTGTCAGACAAAAATCACGTCTGTGTCACGTCTATAAAACACGTCTACAGCAAAATCAGAAGGTTTTACGTTTCATGCCCACATTATTATTATTACACCAGATTATTGGATTGTTCGGTACAATTTCAATGAGCCACTGACGTAAAATGACAGTACGCTGTTTTATGCAGCAGATGTTGTAGGCTTGGAGAGAGAGAACCTTCCAGCTGTAATATATCACACACACACACACACACACACACACACACACACACACACTCTCCTGATCAAGGTCACTTTAGATGGATTATACACAGTTGTGTTGTGTTTATTAAGATATGTTAGACTCCAGCTGTGAAATGACACATAAGCACTAAAACATTCACTCAAAGCTTAACGACAAGGTCACGAACATCACGATGGGCAAACAATCGATGTTAAGACATTCATACAATGTCAGGATGTGATTTAAAAGTTTTGGGTTTTATTATTTATTTATTTATTTATATATTTTTACCGAGCGTCATGGCTCGGTGTGGTTAAGTAATGACTAAATCTCTCTAGAAATCTCTCCGCTAAATAATGAAAAGTTACATCCGACAACAGTAAAATCTGTGAAGGATCGTCGGCGTAAAGGATCGTCTGTCGCAATACCACAAATTTCCGTCGAAGAGAAAGTTCAGGAACTAAATTGTAAATGTACAATACAGTAGGTTCGGCAACGAAGATGACTTCCGTCCTATCGAGCTCAATGAAAGCGAACCTGACGGCCTGACGTACTCCTGTTTTTGAGAGACGTCTAAAATGAAACACACTGTCTTACCTTAAGAGCGCGGATATTTATTATCTTTGTGTCTTTTTAAACTTAAAGGTGTATGAAAGTGACAGTGACGTGACGTACGGCTAAGTACGCTGACCCGTACTCGGAATTCGTTCTCTGCGTTTAACCCATCCAAAGTGCGAACACACACAGCAGTGAACACACACACACACACGGAGCAGTGGGCAGCCATTTATGCTTCAGGTTCGGTGCCATGCTCAAGGGCACCTCAGTCGTGGTATTGCCGGGCCGAGACTTGAACCCACAACCTTAGGGTTAGGAGTCAAACTTTCTAACCATTAGACCAGGACTTCACCATGTGTGTACACAAGTTGACGTAGATGTCAAACTTATAACGTAGCTTAATCAGACCTGGGAACAGCAGCAATGAATTTAAAAAAAAACATTTTCAGCTTCTGATCGGACTCATTCGTTTCTACCGCTTATCCGAACTACCTCGGGTCACGGGGAGCCTGTGCCTATCTCAGGCGTCATCGGGCATCGAGGCAGGATACACCGTGGACGGAGTGCCAACCCATCACAGGGCACACACACACACTCTCATTCACTCACACACACACACACTACGGACAATTTATCCAGAGATGCCAATCAACCTACCATGCATGTCTTTGGACCGGGGGAGGAAACCGGAGTACCCGGAGGAAACCCCCGAGGCACGGGGAGAACATGCAAACTCCACACACACAAGGCGGAGGCGGGAATCGAACCCCAACCCTATATATATATATATTGTGTACAAACACCTAATTAAAAAGATCTTGAAGATAAATTCCAGATAAATTTAGAATTTCACTTGAATTACTTGAAGTTTAAAAAAAATAAATAAACTTTTAATATACTGTACACGCCGTTTGTAAGCTGCTGACGGTCAGTGCACATTTTTTTCATTTGTCCCAACAGATTAAAAGCAGACAGAAGACCAGAGGAGCGAGTCAGTGACATTGATTTTGTGACAAAGCGCAATAGAGAGATGCTGGAAATTTGCTCCATCTTTCAATCCCTGCAATTTCTATTCACTACATGAGAATAAGTGCGAGGCGAAGAATTAGGCGTAACGGCTTTCGAGTGATCGAGTTATACGTTAAGAGCCAGTCGTCTGTCCGCGGCGTCTTTATTCATAAGCCCCGCGCGGAACATTCGCACATGTGGTGATAGAGGCATGTTGTGAAAACAGACCCCACAGGAGGCCAATGTCATCACAACACACTCTACACATGGTAATTACATGGTGTGTCTTAACTTGTAGTGCTTTTTCCAGCTAAGCACTAAAAATCGAGCTACTCTAATAGACTTAATATTAATATTAGACATTTTGGTACATTTTTTTTTTTAATTCATGCCTTATTAATTAATAATTATTAATAAATTGACTGTTTAAAAACTGTTTAAAAAGTCAAAGACTGTTTACATTTACAGCATCTAGTAGAAGCCCTTATCCAGAGTGACTTACATCTTTATCTCATTTTTATCCGATTGAGAGTTAAGGGCCTGACTCAGGGGCCCAGCAGCGGCAACCTGGTGGACATGGGAATCGAACTCACAACCTTCCGATTGGTAGTCCGGCACCCTAACCGATAGGTTACCACATCCCTTGTGTTTAAATGAGACTACAATGGATGATATCCAGAATGCAGAACCTGGATACTCCGTAATTAAGTTAAAAACATGGCTGATCTCCATCGACTACATTTGTACAGCAGAATTTGAAGCAAAATATGAGAAAGAAATGAATCATTCAGGTGAAATATTGACTTTTGTGGAGGCGATACTACATTTAGTCCAGTTTATCAAGAGTAGATTTATTAACTGTTGGACATGGGGTTAATGCAGGGAGTTAGTGCTGGAAAGGTTATTAATGCTCTTCCCTGCCACTAATGGGCCCTTAATTAAGGTCCGTAAAGGAGATTTCATCCCATTTGGCTAAACTAGAAATTTGTTTGCTATTTGTTTCACACTACACACACAAATCTGAGGCTGAGGCACATATTAAGCGAGATGTACCCCGAGTATCACTATGAGAGTCAGTTTAGTAGTTTGTGCCGACAAACATGGCACCTGTATCCCAGAACGCACAGAGAGTTCGGTTCATTACCAACAGCTGGGTCGATTCAGGGCCGAATTACTTTCTCGCTTAATTGGAACGCCTCTGAACCAGTTGTATTGGTTCCATCCCATGTATGTATGGGTTCTCAACGGGAACCAAAAGAAGAGTGACAACACATGAGGGCTTGATTTTATACCCACTACATTTGTGAAAGCACCCTAATCTTCTCTGCTCCAGAGATATCAGGAAACAAAGCACAGACCTTTTTTTCACAACAACAGAAGTGTATCCCAGATCAGTATTAACTGTGCCCTGGAGATGGAAAGTCTTATGGGAGTCTGAACCATGCTGGGTGCAGTAAGGAAGAAGAGAGGTCAGAGTACAGAGGGGGTATTAAGACTGGCCTGTTATTAAACACGCACTGGTTTTATTATGCTTTGCACCTGTGTGTGCCCCTGTGAGGGGGGATAAGAGGGCTTTTGTGTGTTATAAGAGACCACTTTCAGCTAGGCGGTTCCCTCCGGGGGCCGAAACTTACACGTGGCCCAGCTCGTGGGCGATGGTGAAGGAGGAGCTCAGACCGTTCTCTTCACTGATGGAGCAGCTCCGGTATGGATCACACATTGTACCCAGTTCTGCCAGGCCTAAATGTAGAAAACACACACACACACACACACACACACACACACACACACACACACACACATGACCAGAGCAGGACAACTATAGTCATTACGTTCCACTGCATCCCATTGTTTTCAGCTTTAGTTCAAGTAAAGCAACTTTAAAAACTTGTAAATATTCACATCCATCAACGAGCCGAACAGCGAAAGGTAACTGACGCTGACCTACACACCTGCGTTCCTGGAGAAAGGCTCATTATACAGTATGTTATACTGCACTTTGATGTAATAGCCTTTGTATCATCATTTGTACATCTCCTGTCTGGCACTGATCCAATAAGACCAACACAGCTGCTTCATCTACACACAGCTAACCATGGAGTAATGTGAACTCATACAGTATGAAAAAAAAAGCTACCGTATGAAGTTAAATGTAGCCGCGGACTCCGGGCATCGCCGGACGAGGTCACAAGTACGTAGACATCTTACAAGGTTATGGCTGACATGACCTTTAAATCTCGGTGAGTCTAATCAGCTGTCCATGAATAGTGTAATTAATTCCTACCGGTGCTGTGAGAAACTCACGTCGACGCTTCGCTGTGACGCCGCGCGAGGTTACGATCGAAAATACTCGCAAAACCAAATGCCATATCGTGTTTATATAGTAAATAAACAAACTGTAACTTTTTGTTTTTTCGTTTGTTTACGACTACATTATTACTTCTGTTCATAGCATATAGTTATGAGAATAAGTGAAATAATTAATTAATATCGGGTCAAATAATCATGATAAAAAGAGTGAAATTTACCTAACGTGTCACATTTGTCTTTTTCCCGACAGATGTCCTCCCTGTATGAAAACACAATAAACGCTTTGTAGTAGTCATAACAGTTAACAGCAAAGACTATGAAAGTTCATCAAGATCAGAAATCCTTACAGATTAGCTTATGCTATAGCTTGCTGGCAGGCAGCAGCATTATAGATAAACCATTAGAAATAACACACAAAAAAAAAATCCTCTCAGATATCAAAGCAGATTAGTTTACGTTAGCTAGTTGCCTAACATTAGCACTGGAGATTCTAAACATTAAACACTTACAACGAAATTTTCTCCCAGAGATCCCGACAGGTTTACGTTAACTAGGTGGATTAGCATTAGCACTAAAGATTATAAACATAAAAAAATTAACAGCAAGGAAATTCTCTCCGAAATCTTTGGCACGTTAGTTTCCGTTAACATCTTTGGCTAACGTTAGCGCCGAATATTCATTCATTCATTCATTCATTTTCTACCGCTTATCCGAACTTCTCGGGTCACGGGGAGCCTGTGCCCATCTCAGGCGTCATCGGGCATCGAGGCAGGATACACCCTGGACGGAGTGCCAACCCATCACAGGGCACACACACACACACTCTCATTCACTCACACACTCACACACTACGGACAATTTTCCAGAGATGCCAATCAACCTACCATGCATGTCTTTGGACCGGGGGAGGAAACCGGAGTACCCAGAGGAAACCCCCGAGGCACGGGGAGAACATGCAAACTCCACACACACACAAGGCGGAGGTGGGAATCGAACCCCCGACCCTGGAGGTGTGAGGCGAACGTCCTAACCACTAAGCCACCGTGTCTCCCAGCACTCAAAAATCCTTTAAGAAGCCCATGAAGATTAGCCGATGTTAGCTAGTTGGATAGCATTAGCAATGATATATTATTATTATTAGTAGTAGTAGTAGTAGTAGTAGTAGTAGGAGTATATATAAAACTCACCTGGTGATGAGCAGAGCAGTGTCATGATGAGATGGATGACTGTCATCTAGAACATTCTGACTTTGTTGCCACACACAAAAGTTGTGTAGCGTCGCAGCAGCATAGCGGTTCACATTCGGCCCTTCCTAAAACAATACAGCGAGAGCCTTTATTACCTCACGGACAAATTTGCACAATGATTTATATGTATGCGCTTTTCCATTGAAAGTATCAACAAAAAACCCAATCATGTCAAATCCTACAGGACAATAAACACAATTCCTGCCATCAGACTCATCGTTTTTCATGTCATATTACACTGTATGATTGATATATATATATATATATATATATATATATATATATATATATATATATATATATATATATATATTCTGTCATGCTGCCTTGTCTAGCTATATACTGCTAGCATTATCAAAATTAGCTGACATCTTTAAATAGTCGTTAATTTTAAAGACTAATTAAATCACTGTACCATTTTTATTTATTTATTTATTTTCAAAGAAAGTTTCTTTAAGCAGCGAAGCCCGAAAATGAATCCCAACCACAACAAAAAATCATGCTATTAAAAACTCCAGGACACTTTATCATGCGTTAGTTAATTAGATGTCGTTTACCTGCTCGTTGTGAATAACGATGAGTTTGACGATCATGATATTGATGAGGTTTCCAACACTTGGATCTTTGTAAACTGCAGCTACCTGAAATGAGATGAAATGAGCACACAGAACAGAGATGCAAACGGATGCTCAAGCATGTTGGTTAAAAAGCTTGGCCTTGGATCTGAAGTCGGAACGAACGGCTTACGGAAACTACACAACTCTCGTAACCCGAGTTGTCATTACGATCATGTTAAGCAACTTCTAAAACAACACTGACATAAAACTGAGACCCTGTAAATCTAAAGGGAACCGTGTATATGCCTGTGTGCTGATCCTAATGGTGTCCTAAAAGCCTGACAGGAATTCGAGAGTCCTCGCTATGTCATGCAGCTCGAGGCCAAACCGCAAGCAGCACACCTTAAAAGATCTTAGATAAATTACCACAAATATACAAATAGAAGGAAAGGAAGAAAACAGAGGAGTGTAGATGTAAAGAAAGAAGAGACAAAAGGGGACCCTTGGGGTATAATCAGTCACTGTAGGGCACTAATGAAGGCTTTTGATGGGTCAGGGTGGTTTCAGACTGTTTTCAGACAGCAAACATGCTATAATGACATCATCGGTGTGCTAAAAAAACATTTAAGATCCCGATCTATCAGACAGACACCACAACAGACAACACCACAGTCTCGCTCTTATACAGTAGCACTGAGGTTTTCACTCGTTAATGAAAGGGACAAGAATTTATAATGTTTCGCAGCGATACAAATTATTACAAACTATACACTGATCCGATAAAATAAAAGACGACTCGTTTAAACGAAACTGTCTCTCATTGTTTTCAACACATTTGTATAGAATGTGCTTGTACGTATAAAAACAATTCATTAAAGCGTCGGTACACTTTAAACTACAGAACAACACAACCGAAACTACACATTACAAATGCAAGATAAGACTAGATTTGTAAAGTTCGTCGCGACAAACTTTGATGTTGGCTTTGATGGTGCAAGTATTCGCAAAGGCAGGTGCTCTTTGGAAGCGACTTGACATATGGGTATGTGTGACTTTTTGAGGCACTTGGACAGAAAGCTTGTGAAAGCTACTGGACCACTAGGTTGCCAATACTTTTGGAGGTGAGCAGTCATGAGCATGTGACATGATCCGAATACCCGTGATGCAATTTCCCTCATTGTCCTGAGTGTTTTGATATATGACATGTCAATGTTAAGGAATTTTTTTGATTTTGCTTATTTTGGGGGCGGGGCTGCACGTGACGTCATGTGACGTGACCAGAATACACGTGAGGCAAATTCCCTCATTGTGCTGAGTGTTTTGATATGTCACATGTCCATGGTGTGCAAATCTTTGAGTTTCACGTGACATCACATGACATCACGTAACGTCACATGACCACAATACACGCGAGGCAGTTCTCCTCATTGTGCTGAGTGTTTTGATATGTCACAAGTCCGTGTTGTGCTAATTTTTAATTTTCACGTGACATCACGTGAAGTCACGTGACGTCATCAGAATACCCGTGAGGAAGTTCCCCTCATAGTTCTGAGTATTTTGATATGCCACATGTCCGTGTTGTAAAAAGTTTTTTGATTTAGCATATATTGTGGGCGGGGCTGCGGCACAACCGGAAGGCCAGTCGGTACACCAATTTAAACCTTTGTTCAGAGTCTCACCCTAAAGGATCTGGTCAAGTTTGGTGTAGAGAGTTCGAAAGCTTGCCGAGTTATAAACCTCTAAAGTTTATAATGGGAGTCTATGGGGAAAAAAGTCAATTTTGAGACCCGGTACCGGAAGTACCGGTACTCGGATCGCTTAGAAAAGTAATAGCAATAAACTTCATACCAGGTTCTACAACATATCTGAATTTGGTGCATGTGGCTCGAAAGTCCTAGGAGGAGTTACTGTTGATAAATTTTTGTCTAAGCTTAATAGGAAAACAGAACGTTGGCGTCTACAAAGACAACATAACTAAAAAAAAATAGAATTCCATGTCAAGTCAATGGCAACTACTGTTTTTTGTTTTTTGAACAAAACGGATTTGACCGTCCAACCAATTCAGAAGTAAAAAAGGTTTGTAAAAACATCTTACTTACTACTGACATGATTGTTAGAATGTAGTGCTCCAAGTTGCGTCCGTGGTGTCGCACCATCTTGGCGTCTGCCGTGACCATCAGCTCTACGAAGCGAGGATAAGACAGGAAACGTTTTCTCCGACTGCCACTGGAATGATTTTTAGAGGTCGATTGTTGCATCCCGGGCAAATGTTTGTCCATAGTTTCCCATATTGACTTAACCTCTTCTTCAAGACTTCCATTGCTATGGAAATGATCTTTCATGTTATCTGTGTGAAAAAAAACAACAACTCGGGTCACGGGGAGCCTGTGCCTATCTCAGGCGTCATTGGGCATCGAGGCAGGATACACCCTGGACGGAGTGCCAACCCATCACAGGGCACACACACACTCTCATTCACTCACACACTACGGACAATTTTCCTGAGATGCCAATCAACCTACAGTGCACTATAATTTGTATTTTCACTATTATTATTATTATTATTATTATTATTATTATTATTATTATTATTATTATAAGCTCATATAAATATACATAGAAAGAGTTTTAATTATCTTATGGAAAATCTGTAAAAAGTAACAGCAGATATATTTGACTAAGTTCAAGATATTATAAGTTGCTAAGATGTTTATTTTCCGTCGTACGGAGACCTTTGTACCACCATACGACAAATCAGGTCTTGTTCTTAAATTCCACCAAAACTGGATGATGTAATCAAGAAAATGACATCTTCTATACAGCGTTATTAACCTGTAAAAATGAACAAATGGCAGTTCAGATGTTCAGAGTCATAACATTCGAAACGTTAACACCCTGAAACGCTGTGGAGCTCATGTGCCGCCCTGTGAACTCGCATTCCCTCGTTCTCTCTCCTGCACATGGAATGAGAAGCACATGGACAACAGAACACACAAGATTCCCAGATTCTTAAGCAATGACAGCTACAGAGAGAAAGACAGAGAGAGAGAGAGAGAGAGAGAGAGAGAGAAACAGAGAGAGAGAGAAACAGAGAGAGAGAGAGAGAACGAATGTAAAAAGAAAGAGAGAGAGAAACAGAGAGAAAGAGAGAGAACGAATGTAAAAAGAGAGAGAGAAACAGACAGAGAGAGAGAAACAGAGAGAGAGAGAGAGAGAGAGAGGGAGAGAGAGAGAGAGAGAGAGAGAACGAATGTTAAAAGAAAGAGAGAGAGAAACAGAAAGAGAGAGAGAGAGAGACGCGCTACCTCTAGCTCTGAACACGGAGAGAGAGGTGTAGAGCAGAGAGGAGAGACGAGGCACAGACTGTACCAAGCCAGAGCGATGCGCAACAGCGCGCAAGAGGAGACAGCTATAGATAGAAACAGAAGAGAGAGAGAGATAGATCGAACAGAGACTAGAGAGAGAGAGAGATAACGAATGTTAAAAGAAAGAGAGAAACAGAGAGAGAGAAAGAAAGTAAAAAGAAAGAGTGAGAGAAACAGAGAGAGAAAGAAAGTAAAAAGAAAGAGAGAGCGAGAAACAGAGAGAGAGAGAGAGAGAGAGAGAGAGAGAAAAGAGAGAGAAAGAAAATAAAAAGAGAGAGAGAAAGAGAGAGAAAGAGAGAGAGAGAGAAACAGAGAGAGAAAGTAAAAAGAAAGAGAGAGAGAGAAAGAGAGTGAGAGAGAGAGAGAGAGAGAGAGAGCGAGAGAGAGAGAGAGAGAGAGAGAGAGAGAGAGAGAGAGAGAGAGAGCGAGAGAGAGAGTTAAGGGGATGAGTACATTAGCCATGTTTATCTAGTGTGAGTTTGGTCACATCCCCTTCTTTTGTTTACAGCAGTTTCCACTTCAGTGTTAGACGAGCCACTTCAGAATTGTTCAGTTAAACAATCAAACTCTCTCCAGCCTTCCTTGTCTATCCACACTGCCATCATGCCTGACAGATGAACGGTTCAGGTTCTCTAAGGAACAAGACAGAACGATAACTTACAACAACGCCAGCAACGCAAAGTCTCTCTCCTCAGAGCTGTTGTGTGCAGGGAAATGATCAGTTAGTGTTGCTCCACTGCAATAAAGCCAAGCAGTAATAATAATAATAATAATAATAATCTTTCTATTCTATCACGTTAACCGTACACAAGCCCAGAGCTGCTTCTGGCAGAGATGTATGTAATCTGTGAGTGGATTTGTTTACTTTAGCTAAGGAATGGCCATTTATTTTCCATAGAGTGTACGCCTGTGGGCTCTGGAGTTTGTCTTAAAGCTTTTTCTGCTCCATTGCAGTGTGATATATGGGTGCATGGGCTGTTATGTCAGAAAGAGAACTTGTGATGTTTTGGCATTGTGCCACACGTCAGCACAGAGTCGATCCCGTTCCTACAGAACGCTCCGTCTCAGAAGCTTTCACATAAAAATAAATAGAAATTACAGAATAGAACAGCATACCATAGTGTTTATTTCCTATTAATCTACAGAAATCTGTCCGTGACTCGAGTTTGACTTCCAAATGCAACCAAATCAGCCACTGGGGGGTTGCACAAGCTTGTGCAACCGCAGTGCCGGGCCAAAGCCCAGATAAAATTGGAGGACTGCGTCAGGAAGGGCATCTGATGTAAAAACCCGTGCCAAATCAAATACTCACTCCGGTGATCTTCTGCGGCAACCGCTAACGAGACCTGCAGAAAAGATACCGCCACCATTTCACAGCCATTCGTCAAAGATAATCATCCATCCGTTCGTTCATCCGTTCATCCGTTTCTGTACGATAATCCTACTGCAAGGTCGGAGGGCACCTGGAGTCGAGGCACAAGGTGGTGGATATCCTGGATGGCTTGACAAACAAACCCAGGGCAACATTCACACACAGGATAATTCAGAGATGCCAATCAGCATACGTCTTTGCACTGACAAAGAAATTTTCACAGCACAGTGTGATCGTGCAAACTCCACACAAACAGCGAAGTGACAGGAATCAAACTTCCAAACCTCCCAAAGGTGAAAGATAAACATCTTAAGGACTAAGCCATCATGTCTCCCATATTTAATACGCTATATGTCATCTTCCCAAGAGACTAGAAACTACAAACCTGTCAGCCCTGCAGATTTGTTTTTCTATGGCTGAAAACATATTGACCGTTGCAAAGGTATTACACCAGAGAATAAAGCTTAAATTAAAAAGTCTGCCATACAAGACACTGCGAATGAGTCGTTACTAAAAAAAAAAAACTATTAAAGCTGAATAACCTTCATAACCTTCCTGTTATATAACACCTTTAAACCAATCAGATTTGAGGACTGACTAACTAAATTAGCCAGGATATTTTGAGTCAGGTGAGGCGTCACCGAGCGGCTTAGCGGTCTTGACCACAGGCCGTGTAAATGCCATAACGACTTCCTGCTGCTCTTAGGCAGGACACGATCGTTTCCCGATGTACGCTCACACAATTTTTTGGACGATACGTCAAGCAGAAATACACAACAATACAAGGAGGGCTGATCTTTCAGCTGAGAGAATGTCAGGTCCACATATCACTGTTTCGGGACACGACGTTTATTCGGAAGTATAAAAGCTCAAAGAGCTTTAAAGAAAGCACTTTGCATTAGTTTTACCTTCTACACCTTAAATTCTGGGTAAAGTTAGCTGAAAATGACGTGACGTACGGCTAAGTAAGGTGCACACACACAGCAATGAACACACACACACACACACCGTAAACACACACCTGGAGCAGTGTGCAGCCATTTCTGCTGTGCCACCCAGGGAGCAGTTGGAGGGGTTTGGTGCCTTGCTCAAGGGCACCTCAGTTGAGGTATTGCCGGCCCGAGACCCGAACCCACAACCATTAGGCCACGACTGCCCCTTGACAAAAGCATCTCACACTGAAGTCAACCCAACAGTGGCCTGAATATTTTTATACAGACTTGATATAAAAAAAAAATAAAAAAATTCATTCGATTATACTTTTTTGTTCAGAAATCACTACCGTCTATGGGGACAAGAAGAAATGCAGCGAGTTGGTGGATGGATTCGGAGATGCAGGCAGTGCATCCAGCCATCTGTGCATCTGTTTATTCACAATGATGTGAGAGTACACAGCTCTCCCATAAACTATACACAGTGTCTGTAAACAACAGCCAGCAAACTCAGTCGTAAAGTAAAATCAAAGCAACCGACAAGTTCCCCAGCGGTGCATAAGCTTTGTTGATATGAGCTGTGACCAAGAAAACCTGGAAAGTTGTATACAGTTTAAGCAAAATGAGGGAATCTCCTCTTCAATCAAACCATGTGCACAACCTCAGAGGCCAGGAAAGTGTGGGATCCGTCCGAGGAATATGTACACATGGGAACCGCTAGACACTGGGCACTACCATGAAGAGCTACACAGTGTAGCAGGATCAAGCTACTGAAAACGATAATTTATTAGAATTATTAGCATAGAATTTACCGGAACCACCATTTTCATTCATTTACTACCGCTTATCCGAACTTCTCGGGTCACGGGGAGCCTGTGCCTATCTCAGGCGTCATCGGGCATCGAGGCAGGATACACCCTGGACGGAGTGCCAACCCATCGCAGGGCACACACACACTCTCATTCACTCACACACACACAAACACACACACACACTCTCTCATTCACTCACACACTACGGACAATTTTCCAGAGACGGCAATCAACCTACCATGCATGTCTTTGGACCGGGGGAGGAAACCAGAGTACCCGGAGGAAACCCCCGAGGCACGTGGAGAACATGCAAACTCCACACACACAAGGCGGAGGTGGGAATCAAATCCCCAACCCTGGAGGTGTGAGGCAAACCCTTTGAGGCGAACGTGCCTCAAAAATAAGTAGCCTATAAATAATTCAAATCAGGATCTTATGACAATTTTAATAAAAGATGCTCTGTGACTGAAAGGTTCAGGAATTAAAGCTTGACGCTTTCTAAGTAAATAACCGACGGTTCATCGATCATTCAAATAATGAACATAGTATTTGAATAGTTGGATAGATTCTTACAGTAAATCAATAATGAAGGATGTAACATCCATCCTTTCATCCATCCATTTTCTGTGATGCTTATCCTACACACCCATTCACACGCTACGGACGATTTAGAGACGCCGATCGGCCTACGGGGCATTTCTTTGAACTGGGAAAGGAAACTGGGGTACTCCTGAAGTACAGGGAAGAACATGGAAACTACACACACACACACACACATACACACATATACACACACAAACACAAAAGGACAAGAATTAAACACCCAAAGCAGGAGCTGTACGACTAACATGCTAACCACTGAGCCTCATGTGCACAATTTAAAAAAAAATAAAAAATCATAAACAGGGATATTTTGTTGGATTTGCTTAAGATCTGGGTAAAAGAATCCAATCTCATGTCAGCTTGCATCTATTTGATGGATACACAGACCTCAGCACTAAACTACTGTAAAGAGGTACTGTATTATTTGCAAGTGGTTTAACTGACTGAGGAAAAAACCAAAACCAACAGAAAAGAAAAAAAAAATCAGACGCAATTATGTGCAATCAGCGACTAGACGGATAAAAATACTGACAAAAAAGCAGTTGTAAACATACACCTCTTGAACTTAAGCCTTAAGGGAGGAAGACGTAAACACTGCAGACAACCATCGACACACCTGTACGTACCTGCTTATAGCTGCTTCTGTCAGATCGTGAATCGTTCGTTTAAGATAAGCTTCGGTTCATCGTATCGACGTGAGCATAGAGAGCGATCTCATTCGAACGGTCATGAAAGCTTTAAGCAAGTGAAGAAGTGACACTTATTCGGGAAGCTTGAGTAGGTTTAAGGGATGCAGACACGTTTATATCCTAATGAATAGCAGGAATGTTTTCAGAATATGACTTTTCCTATCATTAGCATTAATAATCGTGATACAGGAAACACCTAGTCTTAGTGCTTAGCACGTTCGCCTCACACCTCCAGGGTTGGGGTTCGATTCCCGCCTCCACCTTGTGTGTGTGGAGTTTGCATGTTCTCCCCGTGCCTCGGGGGTTTCCTCCGGGTACTCCGGTTTCCTCCCCCGGTCCAAAGACATGCATGGTAGGTTGATCGGCATCTCTGGAAAATTGTCCGTAGTGTGTGAGTGTGTGAGTGAATGAGAGTGTGTGTGTGTGTGCCCTGTGATGGGTTGGCACTCCGTCCAGGGTGTATCCTGCCTCGATGCCCGATGACGCCTGAGATAGGCACAGGCTCCCCGTGACCCGAGAAGTTCATCGGATAAGCGGTAGTAAATGAATGAAAATGGTGGTTCCGGTACCACCATTTGGTAGGGAATGAATGAGTGAGTGAGGAAACACCTATGAGTAATGTTGTGAATCACTAAAGTGATCTAGTGATAATTATAGTATAAAATAACATTTTCTAAAAAAAGTCATTGCCACTAATTTGCAAAATCTCGAGACCTTAGAAACTTGTCATACTTAATGTTTGTCTCACAGGTACGTTGTGGGTTTAATTCCTGTCTCTGCCTTGTGTGTGTGTTGAGTCTGCATGTTTTCCCCTTATTTGGGGGGTTTCCTCTGGGTACTCCGGTTTCCTCCCCCAGACCAAAGACAATGCTTTAGACTAACCGGCATCTCTAAATTGTCCAGAGTGTCTCAACTTGTGTGTATGTGTGTGTGCGTGTGTGTGTGTGTGTGTGTGTGTGTGTGTGTGTGTGTGTGTGTGTGTGTGTGTTTGTCCCATGCGATCAGTTTGCATCCCTTCCACTGCCTTGAGTCCCACTGGATAAACTCCAGATTCCCTGTGACCTTGTGTAGTATACCGTAAAAGATGCAGAAAATATACGGATGACTTCCGTTTTATTGCTTTGTGAGAAAGAAGGGCCAAAAAAAAAGCGTATTCACTTTGACAACTCATCTAAGGTGAGCTTAATAGTATCCATGTCACAACACCGCTGACTCCGGCATGTTTTTATGAGTCATTACAGAGATTAAAGTGTAATATTATCAATCATCTGCGTTCCTATGGCCACAAGGATTCGTCTGATTTAATTCATTTCTCTCTCACTCATGTTACTTAGTTTTAAATAGAATACAGAGAGAAAGTTCACTGGTGGCTGTAATATATTATCTCATAGTGGAAATAACCACTAGGTCACCTCAGAGGCTGTGTGGTAATGCAGTCGTAATAGCGGGTGTCAGAAACAGTAAGGATGATGTCAGGTAACTATTTTATCAACATGACATTCAGCAGTTTGTGACATTAGCTATGACAGTCAAATGATTTATGCCTTAGATTCATACTGAAATACCTTTAAGGTCACAGGTAAACATGCATACTGTATGCAGTATATTCATACCCACACAAACAACTAAGATACAGGTACAGACGTGTCACTCGTCAGCACCATGTTGTAGCGTGCAGACGGTCCCTGGTAAAACTCGCCCGTTGACGTCGGTCCAAGATGCCCAGACGGTGATTCCAGCCGTGCAAAAAATAGGCACGGGATTTTTCGATCCCATCTTCTACTACAGTACAGTATGACATGTTGAGATCATTAGGTCTAGTACTTTGTCTATGTAAATATTTCAGTCAGAGGTACATTAAGCGCATGAGTTATACTTAACCGAGGTAGAAAAAGGAGAGGCATTTATTATGTTGGCTTTGTAGAAGATTCTAAAACATTCTGTTTTCCTATTTAATCTTAGACAAAAATGTATCGACAGTAACTCCTCCTAAGGCTTTCGAGCCACATATCGGATATGTCGTAGACGCTGGTCTGAAGTTTGTTGCTATTACTTTTATAAGCGATCCGAGTACCGGTACCTTCGGTACCGGGTCTCAAAATGGCCTTTTTTCCCCATAGACTCCCATTATAAACTTTAGAGGTTTATAACACGGCAAGCTTTCGAACTCTCTACACCAAACTCAGCCAGATCCTTTACGGTGAGACTCTGAACAAAGGTTTAAATCGGTGTACCGACTGGCCTTTCGGTTGTCCCGCAGCCCCGCCCCCGAAATATGCAAAATCAAAAAACTTTTTGAAACATGGACATGTGACATATCAAAATACTCAGAACAATGACGGGAACTTCCTCACGGGTATTCTGATGACGTCACGTGATATCACGTGAAAATCAATAATTAGCACAACATGGAAAAGTGACATATCAAAACAATCAGCCCAATGTGGGGAACTTCCTCACGGGTATTCTGATGATGCCACATGCTTGTCTCCAAATGTTTTGGCACCCTAGTTTTCTGTCCACTTGCCTCCAAAAGCAACACTATCCCTTATGTCCACTTGCCTCCAAAAAGCACCATCCGTTGCGAATACTTGCATCGTCAAAGCCAACATAAAAGTTTGTCGCGACGAACTTTACAAATCTAGCTTTAAATTGTAAATGCAGTGTGACTGAGGTTTTGTTGGTGGTTTTTCCTCAAAAGTGTTCTTTTCTTCCATCTCTCAACAGACTTATGAAACTCTAGCTTCCTTTCTTTTCAGCAAACGTACTAGAGCGGTCATAGGGGCCCCATGCTCTGTACACCAGACTCAGCACTAACACTTCACGATTCAACTAATTCTCCAGCATGAACAACACAGAGTGCAGAGAATGATCTAGTAAACTATTAACTTAGATAATTACAGACCTAAATAAACATGAGGTTTTTAGATCTGGTCAGTTTACGTTGGTACAACATCGGGCTTTGGGTTAAAGTAAGCTGGATCACATCAAAGAACATCTTCCACCCACAGAGTGAACTAACAGCTATGGTCCTACGTGAGACAGCTTTGGCCTACATCCTTTCAGGCCAGGCGGTGAGTGACCTCGAAACAAAAGAGGAGGCTGAGGTCATAGTCAAACAAGCAGCACATTTCTCTCACATGAAAGGTTTCAGGAACACTCAGTGAAGGGCTGATTCAGTCAAGTGGCTAGAAAAATAAAGAGGGAAGTTTTCCATGGAAACACACTAAAGGTAACAAACTCCTGAGAAAGAACTACAACTAAATCAGGACGAAGTTACTGTCACTGCTGTGACGGTCTTGAACGATACAGAGGTCGATGAACTATAAGCTGAAAACCAGAATATTAATGACTATCATAAATCTGCGTGTCTGTGTGTGTGTGTGTGTGTGTGTGTGTGTGTGTGGTTAGGGTTAATATTAGAACTCAGAAAAAGAAGGTCTTATTAGATATAGTTATACCCACACGTAATAATCCATGTCTAGCTAAAAATATCAATAAACTTGAAAGTTTAGTTTCAATCACTCATTCATTTATTTTCTACCGCTTATCCGAACTTCTCGGGTCACGGGGAGCCTGTGCCTATCTCAGGTGTCATCGGGCATCGAGGCAGGATACACCCTGGACGGAGTGCCAACCCATCGCAGGGCACACACACTCTCATTCATTCACACACTCACACAATTTTCCAGAGATGCCAATCAACCTACCATGCATGTCTTTGGACCGGGGGAGGAAACCGGAGTACCCGGAGGAAACCCCCGAGGCACGGGGAGAACATGCAAACTCCACACACACAAGGCGGAGGTGGGAATCGAACCCCCGACCCTGGAGGTGTGAGGCGAACGTGCTAACCACTAAGCCACCGTGTCCCCCAATACAATATATATGATATAAGAATAAATAAAAAAGTCTGTTGGAGTGCATACCGTGTTCCCTTGATTAACTTCATGCACTACACACTACATGTTTTGAAGAACTCACCCCTATCCCCTGCTCATGTTTAGAGTAGGCTGCTTGCTCACACAGATAAGTACCTGCATGTTTCTTTAGCCCACCGTGCAGCTAAAAAAGATTCACCAAGCAGTTCATAGGCAAAAACATTTACGTTTAACACTTCTTACATTCTCAAAAACTCCTAAGCATCCCGACAGCCTGTAATGGTACAGTATAACAATCAAACAACACAGTCTGGGCCACCCAGCTATAGGTCATTTGATCAAGACTACACCAGAGCATGGTTACTGACCCTTACTCTAATCATCACAAAGAGCTTGCCTGGTCTTAGGTTAACAAGGTAGAACCTAATGTTAACACCAGCCGGCCAAGAAATTCCACAAACTCGGGTGCGGTCCCTGTTAGAACACAGTTTAAGTAATTAATTGAGAGTTTCAGGCATGTCTGAAGCAATAAGTGGAATATATTTTTTTACAGGCGTAAGCAGTTTAGTTTGTATAATAATACAACACGTACTTTTGTTACAGCTTTGATCACATTAAAAACCGTGATGATGCCAAATGTCCTGTAAGGACAGAGAGTATAAAACCTGAGTCATGAGCTATGTCAGAGCTTCTGTTGGCAGACTGTGTATTAGAATGATCCTGTTATATGGCACTAGAACAGGAATGTACTGTAACGATCTCCTCTTCCAAGATGTCCTGCATTTCTCACTAAATATTAGCTCTCTGAACGGGTTTGAAGAGCGATAGTTATATATTATAGTTTATTACCTCCATACTTACAGACGTCTTTGGATCAACGTTAGAAATTTTTTAAAATAATGGCAAACTCCTGACAGGAAGTCGGATTTTAGATTTGCGTATTATTAACACTTTTAATACATTTACGGCATTTAGCAGACACCCTTATCCAGAGTGACTTACAAATGAGGGTTAAGGGCTTGGCTCAGGGGCCCAGCAGTGGCAGCTTGGTGGACCTGAGTTTTGAACCTATGGCCTTCCGATCAGTAGCCCAACACCTTAACCACTGAGCTACCGCATCCCATAATAATTCAAGCCTTTATTATCATCACATATACATTACAGCACAGTTGAATTCTTGGTGGACCTGGGGTTCGAACCCATGACCTTCCAACCAGTAGCCCAACACCTTAACCACATCCCATAATAATTCAAGCCTTTATTATCACCACATATACATTACAGCACAGTTGAATTCTTGGTGGACCTGGGGTTCGAACCCATGACCTTCCAACCAGTAGCCCAACACCTTAACCACATCCCATAATAATTCAAGCCTTTATTATCACCACATATACATTACAGCACAGTTGAATTCTTGGTGGACCTGGGGTTCGAACCCATGACCTTCCAACCAGTAGCCCAACACCTTAACCACATCCCATAATAATTCAAGCCTTTATTATCACCACATATACATTACAGCACAGTTGAATTCTTAGTGGACCTGGGGTTCGAACCCATGACCTTCCAACCAGTAGCCCAACACCTTAACCACCGAGCCACCGTATCCCATAATAGTTCAAGCTTTTATTATCACCACATATACATTACAGCACAGTGGAATTCTTTTCTTCACATACCACAACTGACGAGGTTTGGGTCAGAGTGCAGGGGCAGCTATGATACAGCGCTCCTGGAGCAGGGAGGGTTGAGGGCCTTGCTCAAGGGCCCAGCAGTGGCAGCTTGGCTGTAGTTTGTGAGGAAATCTACACAGTAATCAGAGGTTCATTTTGTTCTAAATTCTTTAGGAAACTTAGGTTGGAACACAGGAAGAAACACACACACACACACACACACACACACACACTCTTTTTACACACCAAGGAAAAAGGCGAAAACGCTGAACCTCGAATGGCACGAACTAGGTCGTATAACAGTTATGAGAGGTTACGTTCGGGGTCGAAGGTTATGCTGGAATTTAATACTTTTCAAACAATAAATGTGTCAGTAGACAGTAGCTACTCTGCATCGTCATACATCGGGATAAATTCGTCTTGGGATAGAAATTTCCCTCGCTTCTCCCTCTCACCTCATCACTTCTTCCATTGTGTCTTGTGTTCTATGGGAAATCAGATGACTGTGAGCGACTCCGATTTAAGACAAGACTCCTCTTTCAAGGCCAACATAAAGAACAGAGGCATAAGCCATGAGATTACCGACCCTCACAATGGAAGCTTTTATTCACCTCTGCAACCTGCTGAGGAATATGTACACTATACACTCAGGTGCCTACAGTAAATCATTCGCAGGACAGATATTAGGACAAGAATCGTTCCAATGTCTACTTAATACTGGAAGTTGCTTAAACGCCGTGATCTGTAAGTCGGTCACAACAAACTTATATATATATATATATATATATATATAAGTGTCCGGTCAGCTTTGTGCTCGGGTCTTCATCAGTGAACATCTGAAGACTTCGGCAGGAAGGAATTAGTGTTGTCTGTAATGAACTCAGAAATGATCTCTGACCTGTTATTTCTTCAGGAGCTCTCGGTTCAAGTGTTAAATAACTCATTCATTCATTCATTTTCTACCGCTTATCCGAACTACCTCGGGTCACGGGGAGCCTGTCTCAGAACTCTCAGGCGTCATCGGGTATCGAGGCAGGATACACCCTGGACGGAGTGCCGACCCATCACAGGGCACACACACACTCTCATTCACTCACACACACTCACACACTACGGACAATTTTCCAGAGATGCCAATCAACCTACCATGCATGTCTTTGGACCGCGGGAGGAAACCGGAGTACCCGGAGGAAACCCCCGAGGCACGGGGAGAACATGCAAACTCCACACACACGAGGCAGAGACGGGAATCGAACCCCAAACCCTGGAGGTGTGAGGCAAACGTGCTAACCACTAAGCCGCCGTGCGCCCCCATTTGCATTATTTCAGGGAAATAAAAAGGACACATAGCTAACGTCATAATTATCGATAGCTAAGTGAACTAGTACAGTTTAAAAAATTTTCTTTGCGGGCTTTGAGAAAACGTAAGCGAGTCGTCAGCCAACGTTCCGTCTAGGAGAATATGCTGTTCTTGTATTCGCGTCGTATACAAGACATTCGAGACATCGGGAGCTTATTTACCTGGTTATGCTTGAAAGGCAGAGAGTTATATGACAGCTTATGCACTGAACTTTGTTTTGCTTGGTTTCATCAGTGGTTCCACATACTGTACCTGCATGTTCCTGACTCTGAAAAAATGGTCTTTCATCTGCACATGCTATATAATGCACACATAGTAAACATCACTCTGTCAGCAGGATCCCTTAGATGAGGCGGTTCTTTAAAAAACACACACACACACACACACACACACACACACACACACACAAATCTGTCACGTTGCACTGATTTGTCTTCCTGTTGTTGCATTTTCCCAAGAAGACATTTCACATTTAGATTTCTCAATGTGCTCGAATAAATCCTAATCGGTCAGCAATTCAGCGGCGTCCAAAAATCTTTCACTTTTAATAGTGGGAACGTAAGCTGTCGCTCTCTAAACATGTTTTGCAGCTGCTCTTCACACGGCATTCTGTCCATCATGTGAGAGTCTTTTAATCCTAACCCAAGCAAATGCGTTTCCAATATCATCACAACATCATCGCATAAACATTTCCTAACACCTAATAGCTCATGACCTCAGATGGCGATACCGCGTTCGGTACTAGTTTTGGCGCTGATTAAAGACGTAGATTAAACAACATATTTTCTTGTCTCTTATTTATGACATGTGATGAGGCAGATTCAGATTTAGCTTTCGCTGGCTGAGGTTGGGCGTCGCTCGAAGCGAGTATACCGTCTGACTCATACGTTTAAAGTGCCTGGCTCGAGTCGCTGGCACTCGCCCATGCTGGCTCAGGGTTTAGCGTGTGCTAACAATCATAGGTGCGGAATTCTTACAAACGATCCCGACGTTCCATGCAAAGCGACGATTCCCGATCCCACGTGCGCTACGTGATTTCCAGACACGTGATTTTGTCCGTGCAGACAGTGACAGCTGAGATCTTTGCTTGAACAGCGAGAACATGAAATATTCTTCAAAGACCATCTATCTCCAAATCTGCCTCCAAGTTATCTGATAATGGTGAGATCCACCACTTAAAACACTTTCAACTGTAACATCACTCATGTCTTTTAATCCTGCTGCATTGTCTATCAGCTGCTTCTTCTTCTTCTTTTTTTTTTTTTTAAAGTCACCGGCAGTCGATCCTCTTTCTTTCATTTGCAGAAAACTTTGCAGGAAACCTTCTAAACAGATAAAAAGGTGAAGTGTGTTGACACCAAACCGAAGCAGCCACGGCCCTGGCCCAATAAAGCAGAGCATATGTGAAGAAATTGGATCCGTATGGTTCTATTCAGGCCACGGGTTTTAATACCTTGGCAGATACAGATCCAAACTGCCTGTACCACACACAGACTACTAGAAAGAAAGGGAAGAATATTAAGGAGGTATCAGCCTCACCCTCTGAGTCATTCAAACCGCTCTCCATTCCAGCTCGCACAATGACCCCGAGCTGGGTACAATGGCTAAGTTCACACAACAAGCAAATCAAGCAGCCGACACACACACGAGATTTATACGAGCCGGCATAAAGACCGCCCGCGAGGAGGACCGCCGGTGATCCTTCAGGCTTACGTTGCACTGAACTTCGCAGGGTCACTCTTCTGAAGGATCCATTGACACCACCAAAAGACCTAAGCCATAAAAATTCTAATTAAATGGGAGGCTTCGGGTGGGATAGTAATTATAGCAAGCCCCCCTGTTTCCTTAAGGGCTGTTTAGGAAACATTGTTGGTTTTTTTTCAGCCTGGGGGGGCTAATACTTAAGAAACAAGATTGCAAACTACACGCCATAAAGGATCTGATTTGTTCTCGTTAACAAGAATTTCAGCGACTTAACCCACACCGAAGGATTTAATCCTCTCACTGTGACTTGTGCCAAAGTCCTAATATGTAGTAATATATTTTAATTTGCAGTTTGTTCTGTTTATACGGCAAAAGTATCCAGGCAAAAGTCCAAAAGAATGCGGAGCCGAACTCCGTCACCATGCCGACATGATAAACAAAGACACCATGAGTGTAATTTGAATAATAATAATAATAAATAATAATAATAGAGCTAATCGAATGATCCACGACACATTTGCTTTTTGGTCTTTACCTGAAGATGCGCAAGCCTCGGACTCGTCGCCGTCACGCGTCTCCTTCCTCTCGTGTTTGTATACCAGATGGGGTTTGTTGTGTTCTTCTTCATACTCCTCATCATCAGCTGCCATTAATGGTTCCAGGAAGTATTCTCCGCTGTGGGTTGTAAACGTACCGATCTGCAGGATCAAATGAAATCACACATCATTAACACTTCAGAGAAAAACGATGCTCGATCCAATCGTCCCGTCGTTCCAACACTGAATCATACATTCGTTCGTTCATTCTCTACCGCTTATCCGAACTTCTCGGGTCACGGGGACCCTGTGCCTATCCCAGGCGTCATCGGGCATCGAGGCAGGATACACCCTGGACAGAGTGCCAACCCATCACAGGGCACACACACACACTCTCATTCACTCACACACTACGGACAATTTTCCAGAGATGCCAATCAACCTACCATGTATGGGTTAGGGGCGTGTTTGTTTTGGTGATTTCAAATGTCAACATTAGCTTTCAAACAACGGAGACCGCACCTTTAAGGGTCTTGCAAAAAGGTGCCCGGTGGTGGCCGCTCGGTAGAACCGTGATTCAAACTAATGACCTTCCAATTGCACCTTAACCACTAGGCTACCGGTAGTCAAGACAACAAAGTGCAGAAATAAGTTCGCATAAGCTGCTAGCATGTTTTACAGCACAGAGAGATTTAACCAAGAGAAAGATCTTAGCAGGGATGTGGTAGCTTAGTGTTTAAAGTGTTGGATTAACAATCAGAAGGTTGGGAGCTCAAATCCCAGCTCCACCAAGCTGTCGATATCGGGCCCCTGAGCAAGGCCCATAACCCTCAATAGTTCGGTCGTATTAAATGTAAGTAGCTGTAAATGACCCAAGTGATACGACCGACTGAAAAGAGGAATGTTCATCTGAGGCTGTTTGAGCTCGCTCAGTCGGTACGTTCGGCGCGTACGTGGTAATTTTAACAGGATATCTTTCATTTGAACACCATCTCCGTGAGGATTATTTCCATTTAGAGTAAAGAGGGGGAATTCTGACAGGAGAACACATCCGGACACAGCCTCAGGGATGGAAAGATGACATAACTACAGCCGGGCACGAGCTGTAACAACACGTCCACTCTGAGCACAGAGGAAATCCTACAGACACAGAAACTATCTGCCTACTGTCATGAAAGACGCCGTGTTCATGTCCACGAAGGGTCGTTTCGCTAGGATTAGAGATGACATTGCTACAGTACAACAGGTGTGAATGGAGTAGATGAGAAGAACGGACACTGAATTACTTCCAGAGTTTGTATTTTTTTTTTTTTTTTTTTTTTCAGGATCTTGTTACGATGAATAATGGATCTCCTCGATGATTCGCTGTGAGCACCTTGTAATCGGGGGTTATTAAATCAAAGTGCAGACAGGAACTGTTATCTGTGGTTTGAAAGAGACAGGAACACTGCTGAGAGGAGAATTAGGTAATTATCTCATCTGACACAAAGATGCTGCGTTTTTTTTTTAAATATAAAACACTGTATGTCGATACAGTATGTGGGCACGTTCGCCTCACACCTCCAGGGTCGGGGGTTCGATTCCCGCCTCCGCCTTGTGTGTGTGGAGTTTGCATGTTCTCCCCGTGCCTCGGGGGTTTCCTCCGGGTACTCCGGTTTCCTCCCCCGGTCCAAAGACATGCATGGTAGGTTGATTGGCGTCTGTGGAAAATTGTCCGTAGTGTGTGTGTGTGTGTGTGTGTGTGTGTGTGTGTGTGTGTGTGTGTGTGTGTGTGTGTGTGTGTGTGTGTGTGTGTGTGTGTGTGTGTATGTGAGTGAGAGAGTGTGTGTGTGTGTGTGCCCTGCGATGGGTTGGCACTCCGTCCAGGGTGTATCCTGCCTCGATGCCCGATGACGCCTGAGATGTTCGGATAAGCGGTAGAAAATGAATGAATGAATGTCGAGATGTGAAACTGCAACTGTGCACATTTAGGTATTCAGACCACAGACATAACTACAGACTTTAACGTGTTACTCCAATACGGACAGCAGCGAAAACGGAGGTGTGGTCCTGATATGTTTACGTGATTCTTGAGGCTAAATCAATATTTTTTTGCATAATATCAGCTCGAATTAAGACCTGTATTTATGTAATCTCCACCGTCTGACATGTATGATGTAACCACACCATGCCGACGCTTCAAAATCTGTTTCGGGCTGTAAATACATTTCATAACATCACCCAAGGCCTATATTCAGTAAAGAGGACATACATATAAATATGACTCGGTTTATCACTTCTCTAATCTGGAGGACGGAATTAAATTCAGTTTCATACGAATAGAATCATCAACAAAACTTCCCGTGTTTTGACACTTAAAGAACACCGTAATTAATCCAAGTGTACGATCAGCTTATCCTTTAAACAGTAAGCACATGGAATTACCCAAAATATCGCCATTATTTTATTGTTCAAAATGTTACATTAACAAATAAAAATGTCTTTTATCGTGTGCAAGTTATTATTATATTAGATATAGAGTTTTTCCTCCCTAAAGCTCAGCAAAATAGCCAGATGTTCTAAATCAAGTGACATTTCATATTACTACTACTACTACTACTACTACTACTACTAATAATAATAATAATAATTATTATTATTAAAAAAATTAAATAAAATAAATACATAATAATAATAATAATAATTAAAACTATAAAATAAATAATAATAATAATAATAATAGTAATAATTTAAAAAATTACATAAATAAATAATAATAACAATAATTAAAACAATAAAATTAATAATAATAATAATAATAATAATAATAATAATAATAATAATAATAATAATAATAATAATAATAATGAGTAGAAGTCATTTTTATTAAATCATATTAAACTTGCAGAAATATATTGGCAAGATACTGACCTCTGATTAGATTTTTATTTTAATGCTTTTTTTTTTGTAATAAATCAGCAGTCATCTTTGTTTTTATCTGTTTTTATCTGTTTTTTTAATAGTCTTTTGCTATTTATTTTTCTTTGAATTGCAGTTGACCAGAAATGCTAAATGACTCTTCAATCTGTGCTCAATGTGACTCAAGCCATCCCATCGCAGGGCACACACACACACTCTCATTCACTCACACACTACAGACAATTTCCCAGAGATGCCAATCAACCTACCATACATGTCTTTGGACCGGGGGAGGAAACCGGAGTACCCGGAGGAAACCCCCGAGGCACGGGGAGAACATGCAAACTCCACACACACAAGGCGGAGGTGAAAATCGAACCCCCGACCCTGGAGGTGTGAGGCGAACGCGCTAACCACTAAGCCACCGTGTCCCCGCAGTTGTATTATTAGTTTGTTTTTTTCTCTTGTGAAGTAAAGACCTGACATATCGTCCGGTGACATATACGAGACGATTCGCACGTGCAAAGTCATGCTGCTGTTCAGGAACAAGTGCTGAAATTAAATGCTGAATGCAGCTTCTTTCTTGCGGCCTCTCTAATATGAAAAAATATAAAAAATGTATAAACATCTCTAAGCAGAAGTGAAATGTCATCTGAAGAAATGATTTTATTACTGAATATTTTTAAATACATTCCGTCCCACGGTATATTGTTGGACGGGTGCTGAACATTCTGCCTAAATCTTCAGACTCCTAAATCTTCACACTATATGGAGCATTGTATATAAAAGAAAGCAAATTACACAGGTCTTTTTTTTATCTTTCCTTTAGTAAATAAAAATAATAGCACAAGTAACACACAGCCGAAGTGTTTATCTGAGAGACCAGTTCATCTAGTCTAAAAAAGCTGAATGATGTATGGCCCATTGAAGCATACCAGAATTAAATGACTTGCGTCCTCTGTGGTCCTGCCAGGAGCACAGCAAGTTCACAAAGTTCCTATTTACCGCTTCTTCAGCATGAGTAATCCCCTCGCTAAGATAACTAATTAACGAGTGAGCAAATGCAAATCGGTCACTGAGGCACATTCTCAAAGGACCCAGATCAAAGAATGGGAACGTACAACCATCCCAGTGCCAGTTAACAGGAAGCTAAGCTAGTGACCAGCATTTTAAATCCAGCAACTGAAGTAACACAAATAAATAAATGAAACGAATTCAATCCTGGAGTAACCCTAGACTGAACTTTTCAGTGTTCACGGACCTATTAATCAACAAACGTCTTACTGCAGATGCCCTAAAATCGTATAGTATACAGTAAGTGACACAACAGGATATCAGACTTTAATCAGTATCTGATTTAAAGAACAATCAGATATACTGCATATTATCAGTTGTCTGAATGTGTGTCCAAAAATTCTTTCGACATTCATTCGTTCATTTTCTACCGCTTATCCGAACTTCTCGGGTCACGGGGAGCCTGTGTCTATCTCAGGCGTTCATCGGGCATCGAGGCAGGATACACCCTGGACGGAGTGCCAACCCATCACAGGGCACACACACTCTCATTCACTCACACACACACACACACAACGGACAATTTTCCAGAGATGCCAATCAACCTACCATGCATGTCTTTGGACCGGCGGAGGAAACCGGAGTACCCGGAGGAAACCCCCGAGGCACGGGGAGAACATGCAAACTCCACACACACAAGGCGGAGGCGAGAATCGCCCCCCCGACCCTGGAGGTGTGAGGCGAACGTGCTAACCACTAAGCACTAAACCCCTTCTTTCGACATACGTAATAACCAAAATACATCTGTTGGGAAAGTTGTTCATGAAGCAGGAGCACGATCCGGGATGGCATGCCAGTCTATCACAGCGTTGGCACATGTCATCAAAACAATCAAAATATTGATCCTGAATATCTGACAGTGACATACTGAATATTCATGTTAAATATTTCACAAGACATGTAAATATAAAGACCTGGTAGCTTAGGCTTTCTTCACTGCATTGAGCAGCGTCAAACGGCTGCCAGCTGGCAGATTCACAACAAGTAACCTGCTTCCTACTGCCAGTCTCCGGTGTTTAGGTATCTATTTAATCATATCCCTATATCCTTTCAACCCCAGACAAATATTCACTGAAGCCAGCTCTGGACATTTCAGTGCAGACTCGATCTACTGGCACATGTGCCAGCTGTGAGAAACGTGAGGAGGAAATCGTTCCGCTCTGCGACATCATGACAATAGCGGAAACGGGCATCTGAGACACCAAGAGATTGAGCATTTTCACATAAATATAGGGAACGTTTGTGGTGGTATGTATAGCTAAACGGATGGCACAGGATGGCACTGAGATGTCTATTGATGTCGATTCAGAGCCCAATCCTGAATGAGTTGTACGTCCATCGCAGAGCACCATAGACAAACACACAGCCACACACTCGCTCTGGTGGCATCTACTGTATGGCAATTTAGTAGAACCAATTCATCTACTTGCATGTTTCTGAAACTCCATACTGTAACAAGCTCAGGATCAGTCCAGGGGTCTACATTATATCTAAATGGCATTCTGATCATGTCCAATGCATTTCAATCAGTAACTAGCAAGCAATAATGTAACATCTAATCTATGCGCCAGTTCACAGGCTACTCACGAGGCCGGTGCACAGGCTGAAGACGGCACGGTGCTGGTGTTGTCCATTGACGTGTCCTTGGAAGAAACAGTGTCGCATGTCCTCTGGGTCGTGGCCCCGGCTGTGTGGCGCGCCCAGGTGCGTGACTGCGTATGAGGGCGCGATGAAGGCCGCGTCGGCGCTCAGGTTCAGGTGGAAACGCTCACCAAACGCCTCGATGCGGTAGTGCGCGCGCAGCGCCGCCGCCAGGTCCGAGTCCGCGCTTCTCCGCCGGCGCCGGTAGTGAAGCTGCTGCGGGAACAGATCCCCGAAATCGTTCACACGAACCGGCGTCACTATTTCGTACGCTGGCAGCTGCCTTATGAAACTTTCTGTAAAGGAAAAAAAAAAAAAACGTCATCAGTGAAGTTCAACCACTAAATCAGATCAGTTGCAGTAATCTTATGCAGCGTTCAAGCTTTAATATGGCTTTTATTCCATCATCACATGTTTCTAACTCGGATTAGATTTATGCACACTATAAAGACTCGGTACATTAATCTCTCCGTTTATATCACGCATCACTTGTTCACAAAACTTTCGGAAACTTTAGCTTTACCTTGTTTTGGGTCCATGCGCAAGCTCCAGGCGAGTCCGGCAAGGTGACACATGAGTCCCAGCAGCCAGATTGCCAGCGGCATGGTTTTTCTCCGGGAAGCAGAAGCCGCAGCCTCCTCCTCCTCCTCCCCACCACCGGCTCTCTGCTCTCCCTCTCCAGTCTTGTCAGCAGCGGCTCATGGGATTCTGGTCTCTCTTCTGCAAAGCCAATCCTGCCGCGCGCTCTGGCCTCATGGCAAAGTGACTCCGTACATCCGTGTCAGGCCTGAAAGCGCGATCCGCGGTTATTCGGGGCGCGTTGGAGAGCTCGGTGTAGGCTGAGGGGTCGGTGCCAACTCGGCTGATTTCTCTCGGCCATCCATAAGAACCCCCTCAACTCCAAAGCGCTGCTCGGAGTTCAGAGCCTAACCACGCCTGCTGTAAGCCGCACGGCCAATCAGCAAGGCCTCCTGTATTCAGCTGCTTGTCTGCTTCTTATTCAGAGTAGTGCAGCAGACTCCAAGGACGACGACGTTGTACTAGGCAGTGATCTTAAAAAAAAACACCATTGATCACTAAAATATTCACAAAATCACTGATAAGAAACCCTGAACTTGTATTTGGACACCTAAAGATCACAGAAATTTGTGCTTAATGAACATCCAGATTTCTAGTGAACATAAAAACATTTAGTCCTCCTTTGCTTTCGTTATAATTTGCTTTACTCTGCTGAAGGGCTTTCCACTAGTGTGGCTGAGGGGATTTGTGTTCGTTTGGCTATTGGGTGAGGAGGCCCTGGGTGCAGTCGGTGTTAATGTCCATCCCAGGCTTTAGGTCAGTTGTTAGGTCAGTTGTTCTTCCACTCTCTTACTGTAGTTCCAGCAAACAGTACGTGGAAATAGTAAAGCTACAACATACAGAGACCTACATCCTATACAATTGTAGGTGTTCATATTTGTAGTAATAGTTTGGGTTTGATACGGGTTTGACGGTCATGTTTCCTCAAAATTTTGACCATATACGGCAGTTCAGCCAAAATGTAGACTAGTTATCTCAATTAAATTCACTTTAAGCCATGTCCAAGTTCATCTTCACTAAAGCTAATCCTTTCTTGTCAACCTACGAGGAAGTCTTTTGTTCATTCTCTTAGTGGCAAAACTGATACATTCTTAAAATTCTGATTATTACAGTCGGGGGGCACGATGCCCGATGACGCCTGAGATAGGCACAGGCTCCCCGTGACCCGAGAAGTTCGGATAAGCGGTAGAAAATTAATGAACGAATGAATTAATGTATTTATAGACTATATAAATTATTGTATCGGCACTAAAATGATTTACCTCCAAAGCTCTAGACTAATTTCATCTGGAGATGATATGAAAATAAAACTCTGGTAAGAAGATTGGACAGTTAAAGTATCACGGTTACACGTCACCGGAAACCAGACCCTCTCCATCCCAAGACCCCCCAAAAACCCTGTTGTTCCTTACAGATTTACAGAATATATATATGTTATTTTTCACATACTTTATTTTTTTTTCACCCACTGTGAGCACAGATTTCCGTACTCATCCTTGCAGTACAGTATTTATAGGATAAACACTTCATGTCAGCTAATTTTGGTATCCTTCAGGCTAAATGTTATTCAGCCTCATGCAGAGCCACCAAACAATCATGATGCTTATACGGACATTAAATACAGTTTTAATTTCACACACATGGAGCTTTTTATTAAGAAAAATGTTCAGACATGCTTTAGGAAATGTTAACCCCAGGAGAGGGTATTAATAAAAAGACAGAGTCATGGCTTGCTTTCAAGGCCTGTTATGTATGGAAATGCTAATCGTGGTCGGATATGACTGTCCACAAAGGACTTATACAGTGTCTAGTAACACGGATTTTATTTGGCATCTAAAATGTGTTGCTAAATATCGTTTAGTTACATGACATGAATATTATCTATACAGGATCCCTAACTGTGAACTCGCAGGAAAAAGGTGCGTGAGTTAAAACTAAATGGTATTTGCATGTAACTGTTTAGTGCTATTATAGCATGTTGACATGCATGAGGTCCACATGGTGAGCTGCTTGTTTTCACATGAAGAAGGAATGCCAAGCTTGTCCTCTTTCAGTATTGTATTGAAATGAACCTCAGCAGATCCTGGAAAAAAAAAAAGAATTAAATAAAATTATCCCAACAAAAATGATGTATAATATAGTACGATATATGGGAGCAGCAGTGGCAGCCATATGCCCATTCTGATGTAAAAGAGCCTCCATAAGGAGATGGTCAGTGATTCCTACTGTACTGAAAAGTCTGACAAGCCTTTCAACTGACAGTGATGAGATTTACTGTCCAATGCACTAACCCCTTTCCTCCTCCTCCTCCCCCACAGCTTGCATTGCTTGGCCATCAGGGTTCAAACACTTTTCCTCTCTCCCTTTTGGACCCGCAGTTATAATGATCTATCAGTGAAGACGTGTAGGTCTGAATTTACCCTCGATCTAAACCAAAGCCGGGCAGACCTGGATTGCGCAGCGTAACGGAAAGTAAAGACAGACATGCAGAGTAAAGGAAAATGTGGGACTGAGATTAATAAGACTTTAATATCGCTTAGAGCCATGCAACACAATCAAGTTTCAGGCATTTTCATATGTAGTTGATTTTTATATGGTCAAAATAGACAAAAAATGTTCAAGGTCATGCTGATGGTATGCTAAACAACCCCCCCCCACCCCCCCCCCCCCCCCCCACACACACACACAAAGCACTAAATTCAGTCAGTAATGTTCCTGAGTCAGGTCCAAGATTGGATCACCTCCATCTACTCCATTACATTTCCTTAATGGAATTAGCTTTTGACTCGGTATGGCTGTGTTTTAATCATTTAGACACCACAAGGGAACGAAAAAAAGGGTGATATTAGGGTGCTTAAGAAGGGTTTATGTGCATGACATAACTAATCTCCAGTCACATTTCTCAGATGCTACGCCTGTCATAGTGTGCGATCGTGAGACTTTCCATCAGGCCACCTGAGAGTTGTGTGTTCTCGCTTGCCAGATAGTCAGCCTCCATCCCAGCTCTGCTCTTTTCATCATCACGTCGAAACGTCCACGGCCTCCGAAACACAGAAGTGTCCTGTCTGCTGTCTTCCTCGTCACCCCGATTAATCCCTGAAGGCAGCTTTAGCGACACCGTTTTAAAACCGAGCTCTCGGATCCTCACACTCTGCTCGTGTAGCCCTATATAACGTACAGAACTGATTATTAATGGGAAAAGAGAGAGTAATGTACTGTATGTGTAAGAAGAACATTATGAGCCTGCAAGCGGTTTATATACGGTACCGTTTGATACGGAAGACATAATGAAAACCGTATTTCTTCTGTGTCTCAAAAGGCCATAAATCTCGCTTTTTCTAGCCGCATAATAGTCGCATTGTTTCCATTTTAGAAAGATCAAACGAAGGCTTAAAAAAAAGCATCTATTTTTCTATTGTATCGGTCTGAAAGTGCGTTGACAGGCAACGACTTGCTGAAAGATTCCCTGGCAGTACAACACGTACAG
Source organism: Tachysurus fulvidraco (assembly GCF_022655615.1). Lineage (NCBI taxonomy): Eukaryota > Metazoa > Chordata > Actinopteri > Siluriformes > Bagridae > Tachysurus > Tachysurus fulvidraco. The sequence goes on from NC_062527.1 coordinate 1,621,082, forward strand.
AGGGGATGTGTCTCTGCACCTTAGTCCTTTTGTTATATCCGCGCTTGATGCCGCTAGTCTTTCCGTCTCAGACGCTCCATTTTTTCGTGAGCATCAGTTGCTAAACATCCCCGTTTGCTAAAATAAGCATCTCATAATCCTGCTCTTCGATCAACATCATTTTGTGCTTTTTTTTTATGACGGTGTTACTTTTTGTTTTGTGTTTATTTAAACTGTACCAAAGGGTAACGGTGTATTAGTGGTTAGCACGTTCGCCTCACACCTCCAGGTTCGGGGGTTCGATTCCCGCCTCTGCCTTGTGTGTGTGGAGTTTGCATGTTCTCCCCGTGCCTCGGGGGTTTCCTCCGGGTACTCCGGTTTCCTCCCCCGGTCCAAAGACATGCATGGTAGGTTGATCGGCATCTCTGGAAAATTGTCCGTAGTGTGTGAGTGTGTGAGTGAATGAGAGTGTGTGTGTGCCCTGTGATGGGTTGGCACTCCGTCCAGGGTGTATCCTGCCTCGATGCCCGATGACGCCTGAGATAGGCACAGGCTCCCAGTGACCCGAGAAGTTCGGATAAGCGGTAGAGAACGAATGAATGTGAACTTGTCTAGTCCTTGGCCTTGTGTTTGTGTTTCCTTTTTTTTTTACTTCCTACGACTACCGCGTGCTCTTCCTCAGATAGAAACATAGTCATAGCAAAAGCTCGTATCAAATCATCACTGTACACTTGGTTTATACAACTGAGGGTTAAGGGCCTTGCACAGGGGCCCAGCATTGACAGACCTGGGATTCACCTTAAGCATTAGACTACCATGTTTATATATACTAGATGTAGGTTATTATTCCTGTATTCCTTGCCGCTACTTTTTTGGGGTGGGTTCTTTTCCTTCAGGTTGATCGTCGGGGGCTAAATGTTTTATGGACTGTGTCAAGTCAATTCATTGATCCCCTTCATTTCAACTGTGTGTGTGTGTGTGTGTGTGTGTGTGTGTGTGTGTGTGTGTGTGTGTGTGTGTGTGTGTGTGTGTGTGTGTGTGTGTGTGTGTTTTTGTACTTAGACACTTTCTTTGTTGTGCACTTTGATCACACAAGATGGCCTTCATCCGACTATAGACAACTAAAGATTAAATTATTTCATTGTTTTTATTATTGTTGTTATTATTAATAGTAGTAGTAGTGGTGGTGGTGGTGGTGGTCATAGTAGTAGTATTAAATGGCAGTCTGAGCAGCTAGCAGACGGCGAAAGTGGTGGATACACTAACGAGATGTGTTCAGCATACCAGCTATATCAGCCGCATGAATGTGTCTATCTTATCAGGTTTCACTGAGAAAGAGAGGGATCTGTGCAGCAGCTGTTCTGTTCTCAGCCCATTTCCATACTCAGGACTGCTTAAAAACCTTTACAAGGCAACTGTACCGTATGCGCACTATGATGCTCACCTTTAAGCATGAAATGTTTAAGAGAAAAGTCTTTCATCTCTTCGGATTTAATCGACGCGCCGAGTACAAGATCACGACAGGGATTTTTTTTTTATTTTATATCTAAGTATGATCGTCGAAAATGCATCACTGCTTTTAAAGAAAGCCTACGGTACAATTTCCTATCGAGAGCTACGCATTCCAGTCGTCGTGTAATCCTTCGTCCTACAGTAAGTGCTCTCTTTGCTGCTGGGACGGCTGTCCACTTTCTCAGATATGAGCAGCTGTCAGCTTTAAGCTGCTCTGACTGATAGGATCTGATGACAAGTACAGCAAAGGGAGCCTCTGCATCCTCAGGCCTGCTTTCAGAAGATATACGTTTTTAACGAATGACCTCATCACTACAAACCGCCTCGATCCGAACCTCCTCACGGTTTTCAGAGGACGCATTGTCCAGCCCTTCCTCTTTTCCCGTGCTGACAGCATAATAACAGTGTCTACTTGTATAATTCAGAAACACAAGGACGGTAATCACTTCATCCATGACGCATCTCCCTCCGTCACACCATGCTTGTTTTTTACGTGAGCTACAGATATAATTCTGCTTATATTTATTTATATTTATTCGGTACTTCCGTTAAATGTTTCGTGAAATTTGAAGAGGCAAATCAATGAGAGAATAAACATACTGTAACATTAAACCCTTTTTAGATGCTACGGAATAAATGCTAGCTACGGTAAGAGCATGTATATTCTTGGATATCTAGTAATAATAAAACAGCAATGACAAGCATTTTCTCTCTCCTGCGGCTTAAACAGCTATACGGTACGTCACGCTTTTTTTTCTAACCGCATAGTAGTTGTCATTGTCAGTGTTTCCATTCAGAAGTACTGTATTAAAAGAAGGAATTAAACACATCCATTTTTCCAGTGTCTTGGTCTAAAGTGCATTGACAGGCAACAACTTGTCGCAAAAGGCTTTGTGTCTCTGCACCTCAGTCGGTTTATCGCCGTTCATGCTAAAAGCTAAAAGCTAACATAAGTCTTTGGTGTGTTTATTTATTTATTTATTTATTTATTTATTATTGCAACTAATTATTTCCTATGTTGCTCTGAAGTTAAAACTATAGTGGAGTCTTGTCACCGCTCGGACGACCGTACCGTAGCACTATTTTGGAACCGCAACAAAAATAGAAAGATAGCGTACTGGGTACAGTTTAAACCAGAGTAACAGTAACTCCTTATAAATGTCGATGTCAGCAGTTTCTGCAAAAGAGAACAAAAGCTTACTAAACAAGAGCCAGCTGGGATTCTTTCATCCGATTCATCTTAACAGTGTAACATAACCAAGGCTAAATATTTCAGTCAAAACAGCTAGCTGTTAGCTTATTCGACTTTTTAGCGGTAAGGTCAATCATACTTTAATACAGCATTTTATCTTTAAGTCATGATTCCTGTTACTCATCTGTTCATGATTTATGATCAGTTTATTTTCTCACCGTAATATTCCCATATAAACCCACATTATTACTCATTATACGCTCTCCATGCTAAGTATGCACCGTATGGACAAAGGTTTACGGACCCCTGACCGATCGCGCTCGGTCACATGCTATTCGGTCAGGTGTCCATATATTATTGACCGTACGTCGTACACGTTAGGTCAATTTAGTAAAAGTACTGTCTTGAAACCTACTGTATATCTGGAGCTACTGGAAAGTACTTGATTAATCTAGACTGTGACTCTGTTTCTGGTTTTAGGGATTGAACATGAGATGATTCTCGATGAAGTTGCCTGAATTAGTCAGGAATGTTTTTATATATTTTATATGTTCATTTATTAAATGTATAAATTGTAAACCATTAGTAAGCATCTGGGGGGCACGGTGGCTTAGTGGTTAGCACTCCGGGGTCAGGGGTTCGATTCCCACCTCCGCCTTGTGTGTGTGGAGTTTGCATGTTCTCCCCGTGCCTTGGGGGTTTCCTCCGGGTACTCCGGTTTCCTCCCCCGGTCCAAAGACATGCATGGTAAGTTGATTGGCATCTCTGGAAAATTGTCCGTAGTGTGTGTGTGTGTGTGTGTGAGTGAATGAGAGTGTGTGTGTGCCCTGTGATGGGTTGGCACTCCGTTACACTACGGACAATTTTCCAGAGATGCCAATCAACCTACCATGCATGTCTTTGGACCGGGGGAGGAAACCGGAGTACCCGGAGGAAACCCCCGAGGCACTGAGTCTGTTTTATGAGGTTCACTGATCTGATCTGGTTCATTTTATTATGATCTATGAACTATATCCTTTTTTCTACACGTTTGTACGTTGCATGTCATCAATGAAAGGTGATGTAACGCAGCGACAGCGAACGCTGCTGCCGGTTTAATGGTGTGACATCTGGGTTAATCCACACAGAGGTGTTGGACATTCCTCAGCTTCACTGCTCAGCACTGACAGGGTGACTCCTGATACAGGCCTGAATCATTCATCTGCCACGACAGTTCTCACAACCCAAACATGATAAAGCAGGTGAAGTGTTAAGGTTCACTGAAATGGTACTATACATGTAATAAGTCACACACATTATAGATTACTGGATCCAAAATTCAACACAGCAGGGACCGGTTAAGGGGTTACATGCCTCCAGTGAAGGATAATTTACAGCTCAGTTTTTCCTTTATGATAAATTGCTTCTTGTGATAAACACATAGCTTCTTATTTGAACCATTATTAAAGATTTAAACTTTTTTTTCTCCAGTTTTTTACATCACCAACTGCAAGAACACATTATGACCATAGGCACATAGTCTCCTGAGTATATTGGGTGTGTGTGTGTGTGTGTGTGTGTGTGTGTGTGTGTGTGTGTGTGTGTGTGTGTGTGTGTGTATGTGTATGTGTGGGGCTGTGTGTGTGTGTGTTTGTTTGTGTGTGTGTGTGTGTGTGTGTGTGTGTGTGTGTGTGTGTGTGTGTGTGTGTGTGTGTGTGTGTGTGTGTGTGTATATATGCATGAGTGTGTGTGTGTGTGTGTGTGTGTGTGTGTGTGTGTGTGTGTGTGTGTGTGTGTGTGTGTGTATATGCATGAGTGTGTGTGTGTGTGTGTGTGTGTGTGTGTGTGTGTGTGTGGGTGTGAGTGTATGGATGTGAGTGTGTGGGTGTGTGCGAGTGTGTGTGTGAGTGTGTGTGTGTGTGTGTGTGTGTATGCGTGAGTGTGTGTGTGTGTATATGTGTCTGTGTATGTGTGTGAGTGTGTGTGTTTTTCTGTGTGTGTGTGAGTGCGTGTGTGTGTGTGTGTGGGGGGGTGTATTTGGATATGTGTGTGGATGCGTGTGCGTGTGTGTGTGTGTGTGTGTGAGTGTGTGGGTGTGTGTATTTGTATGTGTGTGTGGATGTGTGTGCATGTGTGTGTGTGTATGTATGTGTGTGTGAGTGTGTGGGTGTGTATTTGTATGTGTGTGCGTGTGCACGTGTGTGTGTGTGGTGTGTGTGTGTGTGTGTGTGTGAGTGTGTGTGTGCAACAAGCACACATTTATTGCGATGACTCTTTTGCATTGATTTTTTCTGCTTAAAGCAAACCGAAAACACACTTTTTTTTAAAAACACACTTTTTCCCCATAGAACATGGTTTCTTGTTAGGTTTAGAGTAATCACCTAATTCTCCTTCCCTTAACACCAAAATTCTCTAAAAAAAAACAAAAACAATACAAGCGGTTTAGACTTACAACCTCGTCCCAGGTGGTCTAGATTTCCAGCCTCATCTGGATGTGCTTCTATAACTGAACTGAAATGAACATCCTCCTCTTCATCCTCTACATCTACATCTACGCTGTCTAATGCATGTCAGCTTCATTTGTGCTCTCACCTGAACTCTTTTAAAAAAAGAGTGTGAGGAAAAAAATTTGAAACTCTATTACACCTCGCGTAGTCTGGGATGGATTAAGAGCTTGTCACCGGAGAACCCGCACGGCCCTAGAGCGGTGAATTACGGTCTTCTTCCAAGAAAAAGAGGGAGCGAGATTAAAAAAAAGAGTAGTACAGATTAATGTGGCCGTATTGCTAATGCTGAGGCACAGAGGTAAAGGTTCACAGATGTAAAAATGTTTGTGTTTGCCTTTGTTTCACTGACAGACTATTTTTCATGCTTAACAGTAGGAGTTATACAGACTCATGAGGATTTGTACACAAATGTAAATCATAATAACGTTCCTATTATTATTCATTTCTGTTCATTAAGTTGTTTTAAGCCTGGCAAAGACATGTGGATGCAGCAGATCAGACACACAGGTGAAAATACACTTCACACGAAACTTCCACTCATCTTCTACCGCTTATCCGAACTACTCGGGTCACGGGGAGCCTGTGCCTATCTCAGGCGTCATCGGGCATCGAGGCAGGATACACCCTGGAGGGAGTGCCAACCCATCACAGGGCACACACACACACTCTCATTCACTCACACACTCACACACTACAGACAATTTTCCAGAGATGCCGATCAACCTACCATGCATGTCTTTGGACCGGGGGAGGAAACCGGAGTACCCGGAGGAAACCCCCGAGGCACGGGGAGAACATGCAAACTCCACACACACAAGGCTGAGGCGGGAATCGAACCCCCGACCCTGGAGGTGTGAGGCGAACGTGCTACCCACTAAGCCACCGAGCAGTTCTCACAAAATGACAAAAAACACACAGCGAACACACAGTTTTCCGGTGTCACATTTCTGCCGAGGAAAAAGAGGTACCGATATATATCATGTAGAGGGTCTGAATATAACAACTGTGATAAATCATACTGTGGGGCACCAGCACAAAACCGGAGAGGTCTGTAGCGAGAAAGTATTACGATGCAAGTACAAATCAAGCACGTCTTTAGACACTGTCAACAGTTTTATGCTAAAGTTTTAGTAAAGCCTTTGAGGGAGAGTTTCAGAGATAAAGGTGAAGGTGCTTTGTTTACGTGACTGGAGAAATGAGCCACAGGAACTCTAAGAGAAACATGAGGGAGGTGTGTGTGTGTGTGGGGGGGGGTCTTTCTACACTCCTTCACAAGGTATTGTTTACACTGACAGCTCCATGAGCTCTGCCTTTAGCTACATCCATCACGTCTACATGGTCCGACTGCGTCACACGTCCGACCACCGGCGATATATTCGACCCTCAAATCTCTTTCCTGTCTGCCCATCGGGGCCTTTGGGTGAGTGTCGGGCTGGAATTGAATGTGCCGGTATTTAAGATACCTAACAACAGCTCCTCACTATGGGAAAAAAAAAGCATGACTGCAAAGTTCACCTAAGCTCTATGGCTATGCCTTAGCGTAAGAGGCAAACAAGCAGGAATGTCAGTTTTATCACAAACCAAACCCTTCCCATGGATGCAGTAGGACTCTGTGCAGAGCAACGTGACCAGGCTATATCGCCACAAACGCTAATCGGCCCTGACACCTCTACAGAAGGATTGTGAATAAGGTTTAAGGGGTAGGGAGAGTTACACAACACAGTTTACTCTGTAAAGGGGGATGACTGGAGCTCGGTGCCTCAAGCCCTCACATTTGTTTAGATGTACATCTAAGGCCCACCTGAGAAGGACCTCACATGTCTGCTTTGAATTATGACTGTGTATGTCAGGGTTCAATGTGGCTTATATTAGGGGGAGCCGTGGAGAAGCAATCGGAAATGGGCTCCGATAGTGTGCACCGAGCAGGACGCCCTAATCACTTCACTATTCTTTAAATCCAGTACCACCGACGACTCGGTCTTTCCTAAAGCAAAATGATTATTAGACTCCTGATTGTTTTATATAGTATGTACCTCACACACACTGTGAACAAAGACAGAAGAGACACTTTAAAACCTGAAAGAAACTTAAGTCCCTGTGTTCAGTGTACTATTATAATATCCTGTTGTATTACAATGCGTTGAACTTCTAAAAATAATAAAATGGAGTGACGTTATAGAAAATATCCAGTAAATAATCGGCGTGAACACATCCTGAAGTGTTTTATTCCTCTTATACAACAGCTGTAAAACTGCAAAATCTTCTCTTCTGACGTTTCCCATGTCAGGACCGTTATAAAGCTCTGAGACTTGCTCCATAATCATAAATAAACATCACTACAATGATATATATATATTTTTTTTTACTTCCTTTAATATTAGCCTTAGACATAGATGCACACAGACTATGTGGATTGACACTAAAAAAAAAATCTCTGTAAATGAGCTGTTACCATAGGAACAATAACATGCTAGAACTAGATTTGTAAAGTTCGTCGCGACAAATTTTGATGTCAGCTTTGACGAGGCAAGTATTCGCAAAGGCCGGTGCTTTTTGGAGGCGAGTGGACATAAGGGTCAGTGTTACATTTGGAGGCAATAAAAATTTGTGAAATCTAGTGGAGCATCAGGGTGCCAAAATATTTGGAGGCAAATGGAGATGTGTTGTGCTAATTTTTTAGTCTTCATGTGACATCACGTGACGTCATCAGAATACCCGTGAGGAAGTTCCCCTCATTGTTCTGAGTGTTTTGATACGTCACATGTCAATGTTGTAAAAAGTTTTTTGATTTTGCATATTTGGGGGCGGGGCTGTGGGACAACCGGAAGGCCAGTCGGTACACCAACTTTGTTAAACAAACTTTTTAAAGCTTTGTTCAGAGTCTCACCCTGAAGGAGCTGGCCGAGTTTGGTGTAGATAATCCGAAAGCTTGCCGAGTTCTAAACCTCAAAATTTTATAATGGGAGTCTATGGGGAAAAAGCCAATTCGAGACACGGTACCGGAAGTACCGGAAGTACCGGAAGTACCAGAAGTACCAGAACTCGGATCGCTTAGAAAAGTAACATCAATAAACTTCAGACCAGGGTCTACAACATATCCGAATTTGGTTCACGTGGCTCGAAAGCTCAAGGAGGAGTAGCAATGCATTGCGATTTCAGAATACAAGTTCAATTCATTCAATATTTCAGCAGTTCGACTCAGTTCAGTATATAGTGTTTATTATATTATATTATATTACGTTATTAATCGTTTTATTTATCCAGGAGATAAACGAATGAATTTGAAACAGCAAACAACAAAAGTTGACCCGCTTCAACAGCACTGGAACTGTGTTAAACCTTTTGTTGAGGTTTAAACTTAATAAAATCTAGAGTTTAAATTCAATTTGTATAATTGTCCAAGTTAGCGTATGAGCTTTGACGGTGTGTAGGAAGAGTTGCCCCAAATACCCCCCAAAAGCCCTAATCCTGTTTTATCAGCCAGGTTTAATGAAACAATTTAGCACTGTATCCTGTCCCTGAGGAAAGACTTCCTCCCCCCGCTGCACTGGTGACCATGATCTTATCTATAATAACCCACAGGAAGGGAGAAAGACTGGTTCAACTGGCTGCAGCACACACACACACACACACACACACACACACACACACACACACACACTTTTCTTCTTCTCTGACTGAAAAGAAATCCCTCTTTTGTACCAAGTTTACCAACTTTGTGACAAAGCCAGGGATTTCCTCCTCAGAGTTCAGACCTTGTCCATTCAGCTCAGTTTACAGATACTGGGAGCTGCTAACTGGACTACGTGCTTCTCTTAAAGCCTTAGCCAAACCCATAATAGCCCAAATTTCCATGCTGGAGATTTCTCGGAGTCCACAACCAGGCTCCAGAGCACAGTGGGTTACCCGACTAGCTCCAGAATACTGATAAGTTAGACATTTAGCCCACCCTCCCCTTCCCCCACCTTTTCTTCCCCTCAGTTCATATTTTTGTGGAGGTCCATTGACTTCCTCTTCTTCTCAGGCTGTCTCTAATCCGAGGCTCGGTATCCAGGGAGGCTCTCCACAGAGCAGGCTTTATTTGGCCCTTATTACTTCAGCACTTGCAGGCTTATCTCCTGCCTGGTGACAGTCTTTTCATGCCTGCGCTTAATGACTTGGGGAAACTCACATGCTTGGCTTCCCAGGGTTCAAGCACCCGATGATGCCAGAACAGTAAGGAGAGGAGACCGAGACAGGCTACGATGAAATTCTTAAGGAGGTGTGCGACCGGGTACGTCTGTTAAAGACAAGCTGAACCGTGTCTCGTTATTTTGTACGACATCATGATGTATAAATTCTGCTTCGGTATCATAGTCTCCGTGCTTCGTTATACTTCCGTTTCGTTTACGCAGACTTTTTCAAATACGTCTTCGACAAGCAACAACGAAACGGATCTCTCTTCCCTCCGGCATGTATCCTCATAGCCATGTTAGCTAGCAAACTAGCAATGTTATGGAAAGATCCTCTCAGCAACCAGGACCAACATTAGCAAAGGATTCTTAATATTCTCAAACTACCGTGACGAGTCTTTCGATTCAAGTGAAATTAGAGGTTTGATAGAATGCAATAGAGAAAAATCACTTCGCTAGGAAAATAAGCAACAGAATTAATGGGCAATAAAGTAACACCGTGAGCCTATAAAATATACTTCATAAAACAATGAATTAAAACTTGGCACTTGTAAAAAATAAAATAAAAAAAAAAGTCTAAAGTGAAGTGAAGGCACATGTAACTCATAAATATGGATATTCCATGGCTGCTATTGGACATTGCGCTGAATAATCGCTATGTTTTTACACCCAATGATGTCAAAATAGTGAGGAAAGGAGAGGGAGACGAATTGGGGTGAAGTTCTTAAGAATGTATTGTAGTTGGGTGTGTCTGTTGAGTCGGGCCGACAAACAAAACAAACGTGTAGCCAATGAGCAGAAAGGGGCGTGTCTTGTCGATATGCGGCGGAGAGAGCGTTCAGTGCGCGTGTGTGACGTTAGCAGAAAGCGATCGAAACACTGACATGGCGGATACCTGCCGTTACTGTACCTCTGCCTCGGCTTCTAGGTGTCGGACGTCGTCTTCCGCGTGAAACGGAGCTAAAGCTTTCACTTTACAGCACACAGTACTACAAAAACACATCTGTATTACCGTAGTATTACTCATTGTGTTCATTTACTGATAAAAATATCCCCTCGGCCAGATACCTCAACAGGTTCCGCCATAATAGTTGCCTGGGTTACGTATGTACAGTATGTGTGGGCGAAGCTATCAAACAGGGGTGACACCCATTTGGGTTAGGGGCGTGTTTGTTTTGGTGATTTCAAATGTCAACATTGGCTTTTAAACATTGTGCACCGCTCCTTTAAATAATGAGATTTCATGGCTGCTATGTTAGATTGCACTGACAATTTTCCAATGCATGTCTTTGGACCGGGGGAGGAAACCGGAGTACCCGGAGGAAACCCCTGAGGCACGGGGAGAACATGCAAACTACACACACACAAGGCAGAGGTGGGAATCGAACCCCCAACCCCGAAGGTGTGAGGCAAACGTGCTAACCACTAAGCCACCATGCCCCCAGTACAGGGACAGACATTTGCTAATACAGCATCTCTTAAACAATCTGTCAGACTCAGACCTTGTCGTCCATCTGATAAGGAGAATTTGTGCTCTTGGGAAGTGAGTAAAAGTTGGTACAAATACAGTCGTGAGTCCTACTAGTTACATCATGCTTTTACAAATGAACCCTTGGGGGAAGTTAATTAATGAGTCCCTGTCTCCCTCTACATGGCTGGCTTACAGGTGGCTGTCTCTCCCTCAGATGGCATCCAGTCTCTGTCCTTTGTCCTTGATTTGCCTCTTCACTATCATTAATGCTTTAGAGCCCTGGAAAACAAAGATAATCCATCCAATTCAAATTGAGTAGAGATAACTACAGCAGTGGAAACTGTAGACATGCACAGCCTGGAGCAGAAAAACAAAACATTCATGAGTCTGGATTTGAGACATCTAAAGCCTGACGTAGGCTCAGGGACCAGATCAGTGTGTCTGGTGTCTTAACACGGCTGTGTTATTCCGAAGGAAAATTGTTGTCGGTATCTAAGACGTGAATACGAAACTCACTATGAGATGTAAAATTAAAAAAAATTTAGGGATCTGTGTTTGATTATGAATCCTGTTTATAGCTACTATGTATAATGCAACTGAAAAAATAAAGACAAGGACATTCAATACATTCATTTACCTATAAAGATATAAAATGTATGTCATTCTTTAATAAATAACATTATCAATGGTTTGTTGTGGTAAGGGAAATAAAAATGTGGCTGTGTTGTTATTTACACCAGCACATCTCTGATTAATGTCCTATAACATCCTGCCCTGTTAGGATTTATTTATTCATTCATTTTCTCACTCTCACTCATTTTCTACCGCTTATCCGAACTACCTCGGGTCACGGGCAGCGAGGCAGGATACACCCTTGACAGAGTGCCAACCCATCACAGGGCACACACACACTCTCATTCACTCACACACTCACACACTACGGACAATTTTCCAGAGATGCCAATCAACCTACCATGCATGTCTTTGGACCGGGGGAGGAAACCGGAGTACCCGGAGGAAACCCACGAGGCACAGGGAGAACATGCAAACTCCACACACACAAGGCGGAGGTGGGAATCGAACCCCCAACCATGGAGGTGTGAGGCGAAAGTGCTAACCACTAAGCCACCGTGCGCCCCTATTGTGAAATTTAAAACTTATAATCTAGAGAACAGGAAGTTGTAAAAAAAAAAAAAAAAAAAAAAAAGTTGGACTGTAATATTATGGTAGAAACCCGTTGCTATGACGAGACCGATAGACAGAATTAAGTCTACAATATACTGTATGTTTAAATTTCTTATTCACTCAAAGGAGAAGGATTACACAAAGAAAGAGAGCAAAAAGGAAGCTGTTTTGACATCTTGTAAAATATAATTATTGGATTTAGACATCGGGAATTTTATCCGCTGTTGGAATCAAATAGGAAGTCGCGAGAGTCTCGAAACAGATGTGTGTAAATGAAAAGTGGTGCGGAATAACGTTTAACACAGCCGTTATTTTAAGACAAATAGCTGTTAGATCGAGAGTGTTAATTACATGAAGCTCACCTAAACATCGGGGGGGGGGGGGGGGGATGGGGGTTGGTCTTGGTAGTGAATAAAACGAAGCTTGCTTACTTAAAGCGTACAGACGGTGTTTCACTGTAAAATATAAAGATGTGTGTGTGTGTGTGTGTGTTAGTGGTCTATATAGTGTAAAATATAAAGACATAAACTGTAAAATATAAAGACGTGTGTGTGTGTGTGTGTGTGTGTGTGTGTGTGTGTGTGTGTGTGTGTGTGTGTGTGTTAGTGGTCTATATAGTGTGTGACCATGCCAGTAATTAGTTGTCTGGTCAAAACATACAGAACAAAGGCTACTTTGACCTCTAACCTTCCTCCCGAGAGGTTAAAGGAGGTCATGGAGTAATGGCACCTTTAAAGGACACGAACACTTACCTGTAGACCACATGAACGGTTTCCACCTCACACCCAGTCACACGAAACCCCTCCACATTCAACCAGAATAAATAGAACCTTCGCACTCTTTAAACTTCCCAAAAGTAGATCGAGTTACACCCGCGTTCTCTCGTTATCTGCTCCAGCCCTTGAAATGGTATGTAGCAGTTAAAGTGTCTCCGTGGGTCGATAATGAATTACGAGGAGTTATAACATTTCTCGTTCCATTCAAAAACCACTTACACTTAAAGTCAGGTGGTGCTCAGGTCGCTAATGGGCCTCGGCTACTCTTCCTGTTTGTCTCTTAGATCTTCACCGGTGATCAGGACAGTTTGTTTGTCTGGTCAGGGGACATGGCTATGCGACAGACGGCACATAAAGCTCCATCAGAGCATTGAGATATCTCCACATCTCCACATTCCTACTGGACCAACGAGCCCTGGGGCCGCGCGGACGAGGGGGCTTCGGAGGAGATAGGGCCGGAGACGGGAAGACTTCCTTTTTGTTGGCTTCAGGTATCCTGAAGATATCCTGATGGACGACATGAGACCTGTCCACATATTTCCTCTTTCTTTTGCAGCCACCCTTCAGGTGTTTTCTCTAAGAGAGACAGCTCGCAGAGATACTTCCCGAACTAAGATAAAAATCCTTGTGTCTAAATCGTGAATCAAAAAAACGTTTATTTATTAATTCAACAAGCAAATAAACGTCCTACGTTGTGTCTAGCGTTGTGTCTGAACATAATTTATAGACTTTATTGCAGAGATGGGGGACTCGAGTCATATGACTTGACTCGAGTCAGACTTAAGTCGCATATTTGAGACTTGAGACTTGCTTGACAAATATTTTTAAAAAAAAGACTGGACTTGACATTCGTGACTCGAGACTTGACTCCGACTTGAGTTAAATGACTCAGAGATGGGGGATTCGACTCGACTCGAGTCGGACTTAAGTCGCAAGTTTCAGACTTGAGACTTGCTGGACAAATATTAAAAAAAGACTCGACTTGACTTTGATTTGACATTCGTGACTCGAGACTTGACTCGGACTTGAGTTAAATGACTCAGAGATGGGGGACTCGACTTGACTCGAGTCAGACTTAAGTCGCAAATTTCAAACTTGAGACTTGCTGGACAAATATTAAAAAAAGACTCGACTTGACTTTGACTTGACATTCGTGACTCGAGACTTGACTCGGACTTGAGTTAAATGACTCAGAGATGGGGGACTCGACTCGACTCGAGTCAGACTTAAGTCGCAAATTTCAAACTTGAGACTTGCTGGACAAGTATTAAAAAAAGACTCGACTTGACTTTGACTTGACATTCGTGACTTGACTCGGACTTGAGTTAAATGACTCAGAGATGGGGGACTCGACTCGACTCGAGTCAGACTTAAGTCACAAATTTGAGACTTGAGACTTGCTGGACAAATATTAAAAAAAGACTCAACTTGACTTAGATTTGACATTCATGACTCGAGACTTGACTCGGTCTTCAATTAAATGACTCAGAGATGGGGGACTCGACATGACTTGAGTCAGATTTAAGTCGCAAATTTGAGACTTGAGACTTGCTTGACAAATATTTAAAAAAGACTGGACTTGACATTCGTGACTCGAGACTTGACTCGGACTTGAGTTAAATGACTCAGAGATGGGGGACTCGACTTGACTCGAGTCAGACTTAAGTCGCAAATTTCAGACTTGAGACTTGCTGGACAAATATTAAAAAAAGACTCGACTTGACATTCGTGACTTGAGACTTGACTCGGACTTGAGTTAAATGACTCAGAGATGGGGGACTCGACTTGACTCAAGTCAGATTTAAGTCGCAAATTTCAGACTTGAGACTTGCTGGACAAATATTAAAAAAAGACTCGACTTGACTTTGACTTGACATTCGTGACTTGACTCGGACTTGAGTTAAATGACTCAGAGATGGGGGACTCGACTCGACTCGAGTCAGACTTAAGTCACAAATTTGAGACTTGAGACTTGCTGGACAAATATTAAAAAAAGGACTCGACTTGACTTTGATTTGACATTCATGACTTACTTGTGACTTACACGTGTGTGACTTACTCCCACCTTTTTTTTTTTGTTGTTTAGATTTTGTGTTAAGATCTTTTGGGTAATTATATATATATATAAATGCACACAACGGTTCATTTTTAACTGTACAGAACTACAGTAGTATAGAACTGCAAACATTTAACAGTCATTATTTCCCATTTGAAAGGCCTAACATTACCAAGCAAGAGTGTGAATTATTAGAGGGAACGCTTTTAACTTTAAAAACCACATGCTTTTTGCTTTTAACTTTAAAAACCGCATGCTTTTTGCTTTTAACTTTAAAAACCACGTGCTTTTTGCTTTTAACTTTAAAAACCGCATGCTTTTTGCTTTTAACTTTAAAAACCACGTGCTTTTTGCTTTTAACTTTAAAAACCGCGTGCTTTTTGCTTTTAACTTTAAAAACCGCGTGCTCGGCTGCTTTGTAATTGAAGAGCAGATCCTGAACAAGTGTTGGTGCATCATACAGTCTACCTTCGTGTTAAAGGCTCGGGGACGTCTCTGCTGTAAACTACTCATTGCTGGAAAGAAAACCTGAAAAGGACAAACAGTTTGTCTTTAAATATAGCTTTAAAGAGTTACGCGTGGGACGACTTCGGCGTTTATCCCACCGCACAGCGAGGAGTCTGTTCGCTTTATCGCGGTGGGTCACTGATTCGAGTTACTGATTAACTTCTTTATTCACATAAAGGAAGAAGTTCTTTATCTCTCTGAGGTTTCGTCTGTGAGCGTATTAAGAAATTTGCATCCGTGAGTGGTGTAAAGCCGTCACGACCCCACGTCTGCTTGTTTTGGAGGATTAGAAGGTTTTTAGACCTTTATAAGAGACAACAGCAGACCCAGCGTGAAGTACCGTGCTGACCGGTGATGTGACGCACACAGAGAGGATTTGAGAAGCACACACTGTGCAGGGACTCTTCATGTCTCACAGTACAGGAAACAGCTACAATGCCTTGTAGAATTACTGCCATTTATTTTAGTATAACGATAACAAATACGCAGAGCTCAGAGGTTTATTAGGAACACGTCTGGGGAGAATAGCCGGACTGGTTCACGCTAACGGGAAGTCTGTGGTGCTTTACATCATGTAAACACTCTTTACAACCGTGATGTACAGAAAAGCATCTCAGAATGCACAACATCATGAACTTTGAGGCCAATGGACTAGAGCAGAAAAGGTTCAGGAAGAACAGCAAAGAGCAGGAATGGCTTAGTGGCTTAGTGGTTAGCACGTTCGCCTCACACCTCCAGGGTCGGGGGTTCGATTCCCGCCTCCGCCTTGTGTGTTTGGAGTTTGCATGTTCTCCCTGTGCCTCGGGGGTTTCCTCCGGGTACTCCGGTTTCCTCCCCCGGTCCAAAGACAGACATGCATGGTAGGTTGATTGGCATCTCTGGAAAATTGTCCGTAGTGTGTGAGTGTGTGTGTGTGTGTGTGAATGAGAGTGTGTGTGTGCCCTGTGATGGGTTGGCACTCCGTCCAGGGTGTATCCTGCCTCGATGCCCGATGACGCCTGAGATAGGCACAGGCTCCCCGTGACCAGATGACGCTCGTATAAGCGGTAGAAAATGAACGAATGAATGAATGAATAGAGGTTAGAGAACCCCATT
>NC_062527.1:1645012-1682512 GCF_022655615.1 Tachysurus fulvidraco
GGATTATTGGGTTGAAAAGATTCAGTAGTGGATCAGGAGCGGTGTAGAAGTTAGACAGTGAGGATGAGCTCCAGTGTCACCAAGGACACATTGGTGCGTAAACTGAGCCACGCGACTCTGCGTAAAATCTCCGACTTTCTGGACCCGCAGGACGCGTGGAAAAGTGTCCTAGTGGATATACAGAAGGACAACGGGGAGCCGAGATACACCCAGTTACACCTCAGGTACTGTGTTACTCAACACTACACTCGATGCTCTCAGAATCAACACTTTATACGACACCAGTGTTTGTTTCTGAAACTGAAACACAGGCGCTTCCTGGTAAACAACACAGCATGAATGATTCGATTCATGACGTGTCGGTTCGTGAATCGATTCCTGCATGGGGGGGAAAAAAAGGAAATGTTTAGATAGTATTATATACACCATTACACACAGTAACTACGCAGTTAACTGTGCATCCGGATGTTGCTGTATTTTGCAGAACATGATGTTATGCTGAGTATCAGACCAGTTACTGACTCAGGATGAAGCATGAAAACAAGTACAATGATAGAACAAGTAATCCATAGTAAACATTAGAAGTGTGCATTACTTCAAGACAAATTGCACATCTTTAGCAGGTCCATCGTGGTACTAAGGGATTGCTTAGTGGTTAATAAGTGGTGTGTTTTCATGCCATTGGTTGCTGTTAGCCATGATGGGATGTAGCTTCGACAAAGATGAAGTCGGTGACCCTCTTCTAACCAATGGATCAAGGAAATGTCTTCAAACCATGCTTTGGAAAAGCTGACATTTGCTATCAAAGGGATGTTAAATGACTTTTATAACATCTGGACTCCCTTCCTACACTTCTGCGGTCAAGTGAACTTGACAGCAGAATAACTTGGGAGCTGAGCAAAGTACATTCATTCATTCATTCATTCATTCATTTTCTACGCTTATACGAACTACCTCGGGTCACGGGGAGCCTGTGCCTATCTCAGGCGTCATCGGGCATCGAGGCAGGATACACCCTGGACGGAGTGCCAACCTGTCGCAGGGCACACACACACACACTCTCATTCACACACACACACTCACACACTACGGACAATTTCCCAGAGATGCCAATCAACCTACCATGCATGTCTTTGGACCGGGGAGGAAACCGGTGTACCCGGAGGAAACCCCCGAGGCACGGGGAGAACATGCAAACTCCACACACAAAAGGTGGAAATGGGAATCGAACCCCCAACACTGGAGGTGCGAGGCGAACGTGCTAACCACTAAGCCACCGCGCCAACAAATATTATGTCATTTTAAGTGTATTTTTTCATTTATTTATTTTTTTAATCTATTTTATGTTCCAATTGTAATTTGTTCATTTTGATATTTAATTTCTTGGGGGATTTATTTATTTTGTTTTTGGTCTTGATGTGGAAAAAAACCTAATACAATTGTAGTAAAAAAACAAAACAAATATGAAGTAAAAAAGTGAAAAGCAGCACCATCTTTAAAAGAAAACTTTAACAGATTATAAGCTTGGACGTTGTTGTTTTTTTCGAATGCTTTTTTTCCCTGTCTGCAGGAGATTTGAGAGATTGGTGGCCCAAGGAAAAAGTCCTACAGTGGAGTTGTTGCATGATTGGGGTACCACAAACTGCACAGTTGGGGAACTTGTGGAGATTCTCATTAGACACCAGCTGTTAACACCTGCCAGACTGCTACTGCCAGGTAAGAGCATGTATTCGATAAGTAATCTGTGTTGTTAATACTACTACTACTAGTAGTCAAGTAAAGAAGCTTTTATTGTCATTTAAACCATATACACAGTGACATGAGACAACGTTTGTCCAGGATCATGGTGCTACATAGAACAAAGACAGAGCTAAGGACTTAGTAAGTGTCCTAGATACATAAACAGTGCAGGACAAAAGACGGAGCAAACAAAAAATTACAAGACAATATACAAAAGACAGTAAACAGAAACGGCGCCGACCGGCGTATATACTGTATGTTCAACAATATTGCGTGCAGTAATACTGTAATGAACGCCGTTTCATAGCAGCAGGTCCCTGAGATAATGTAAAGAACTGTGCAAAACAGCAAACGACTGAAATGTTACAGTGTGTGTAAAAACAACATGTAAACAGGTTGATGGATGTAAACAGCATACTACTACTATTACTTTTACTACTACTACTACTATTACTACTACTATTCCTATTATTACTACTACTACTACGATTACTATTACTACTACTAGTACTATTCCTACTATTACTACTACTATAACTACTATTACTATTATTACTATTACTACTACCACTACTACTATTACTATTACTACTATTACTATTCCTACTACTAGTACTATTACTACTACTAATATTACTATTACTGCTACTATTACTACTACTACTATTATTACTACTACTATTACTATTACTACTACTAATATTATTATTATTATTATTATTATTATTATTATTAACAATTGTTAAATATTAAGAACTATTTGGTTTCAATCTTGAGTTTATTCCTAGGCCTGTTTAGTGGACAAAAATTTGTTAAACTTTCCCCTATTTATTTATTTATTTATTTATTTATCTATCTATCTATCTATCTATTTATTTATTAAAGCTCCAATTTTACCGACACAAGGAAACAACTGCATCCGGATTTTACCAATAAAATGATTAAAACAATAACGAATCTTCACGGGTCGTTCGGGTCCGACTAAACCGAACAAATCTGTCGGGTTAATAATGTAATTTTATCGTGTCTGATTATTTAGCTACCAATATTGTAAGCCATAAGATTTTATTCCGAGGCATTTAATGGTTCCTTCATGGTTATTTTTTTTTAAACATTAAACCCTGCTCAAACACCACAGCCCAAACATGTTTATGACCTCATTTATGTAACTCATAAACGTTTGTGATTGTTGTTGCTACGTTCATCATAAAAATCATGTTTATTATGGAATTGCCTCCGAAATCAGATGTAACCGCAGAACCTGTTGCCACACATTGGAGGGCAGTTGAGGATCCACCCACTGAATATCACCAGGCACAGACTCAGGTTTGTGCAGTAAAACTCGATAACTCGACAAAGCTAACGGAAGACACGTCTCACACGTTACCTGACAGCACCACAGGACCAGAAGAGAGTCAAGAGCCTAATGAAGAAGGTAAAGCTATTCTTGTGTATTCGCATCATTTTGGACTTACAGTATGACACACACTCCTAATCCACTACTGACTTCACAGTGACTTTCATACGATGGATTTAAACCAACTCCCTAGTTACAAGATGTACAATAAAATTTAGGAACCCTGTCTACTTAAACAGACAGCTGCTTGATGATGTTCTTTATTAAATCGTGTTGTTTAGAGAGTGCTTTTTGTGTCTTTGTGACAGAAAAAACTTAAAGGTGCGGTCCATGTTATTTGAAAGCCAATGTTGACATATAAAATCACCAAAACAAACACGCCCCTAACCCAAACGGGTCCCGCCCCTGTATGTATAGCTCCGCCCACACGTACATACGTATCCCAGGCGACTAACGGAAAGAAACGTGTCTTTATCATAGCTGAAGGGAAGAACAATACGATTGTAGATAAACAAACAAGCAAAAATGCCACACAAGCATAATGATGTAAAGGACAAAGGCATATATTAGTTCTGTGTAACAAAGCAAAACCAACGTTACTCACCTATCGAGAAGGAAAAAAGCGCCTCGGCGTCTTAAGTAAAGTCGGCCACATATTCACAGGTCGGAGTTTCCCGAGTCGATAACTCCTGAGCTAAACGCTGTTACTACACAAAACGCGGTTGTAGCTGCCTCTCTACATTACTACGATAGAAAAGAGGTGTTATTTGTGTAGTAACAGCGTTTAGCTCAGGAGTTATTGACTCGGGAAACTCCAACCTGTGAATATGTGGCCAACTTCCTGCTCCTTCAGTTCTCTCCAGCGCTGGAAAGCTGATCCTATATTAACACGTCCTACTTCTTGTCCTTATCGTAAGTCTTTCTTCTCTTTCTTTCTTTGTTTTTATCCTCCATGTCGATGTTAAAACCGCTTTCTGCTAATGTCACACACGCGCACCGAACGCTCTCTCCGCCCATATCGACAAGACACGCCCCTTTCTGCTCATCGGCTACACTCTTGTTTTGTTTTTGTTCTATTTGCCGGCCCGACGTGCTTTTCTGAAGCATTTCTCAAACGACGGAGACCGCACCTTTAACGTTTAACAATCTGCACTTGTGTAAGCTTTCCTGATGTAGCTTACTGTAAGTTATCAGTTCACGAAATCGAAATATAGCCATTTACTTGTCAGATATTTCATCAGTAAGATAATGAAAACCGAGCAAAATCCTCTACTGCTTCATTTAACGCTTGCTATAAGATCGATCTACTCGTACGCTCTGCTTCAACAGGTTTCTACGCCTTCACTTTTCGTGAGCTGACACGAATCACAGGGAACTGGGATGAGCGTCCAGCTTCGCTGGGAGGCAGCAGACTGGGCGAAGGTGGCTTTGGAATCGTTTTTAAGGGTCTGCACAACATCAAGCCTGTTGCAGTAAAGAAACTGAACTCAGTAAGTACTTACTGTAGAACTTACAGCGATGTACGAACATCTAAGTGCACGTACGTTATATATAGCAACGGTCAGCACCAGTGTGCATTGTGGTCATTATTTTTGTTCTGTCTTCTGCTTAAAGGTAGACGGTCTGTCTCCTGAGGAACTCAAGTCTCAGTTCAGTCAAGAGATTCAAACACTAAGGAGGTGAAATAGCACTCAGAACTTTCCTACTTTCCTACACGCTACACCGTTAGCGACCCGGCGTGTTTTTCACTTTGGCACTAATATGTATTTTTATTTATTTATCTAGTTATTTATTTATTTATTTATTTATTTATTTTAGGTTAAAACATGTGAATCTGGTGAATATGGTTGGTTATTCCAGTGACGGCCAGTATCCATGTTTAGTCTATGCTTACATGTCTAACGGTTCGTTGTTGGATCGACTAGCGTGTTTGGTAAGTAACTAAATCCAATGTTATCTCACGTCTGTGACTTCTCTCTGCACCACACCAATCGAACGTCTTCAGCGGACGTTGTTTTGTATACGGTAGTCCGGATTTAAATCGGCGTATCTCCGACCGCACGTCGCGGTCCGAGGAAGTTCGAACCTTTTGTTTTTTTCCAGAATCTGTCCAGTTCCAGTTCTATCTTATTCGTACATGCAGTTGTGTTGGCAGGGGGGGGAAGTCGTGGCCTAATGGTTAGAAAGTCTGACTTCTAACCCTAAGGTTGTGGGTTCGAGTCTCGGGCCGGCAATACCACGACTGAGGTGCCCTTGAGCAAGGCACCGAATCCCCCCAACTGCTTCCCGGGCGCTGCAGCATAAATGGCTGGCCACTGCTCCGGGTGTGTGTTCACGGTGTGTGTGTGTTCACTGATGTGTGTGTGCACTTTGGATGGGTTAAATGCAGAGAACGAATTCTGAGTATGGGTCACCGTACGTCACTTTGTCACTTTGATTTAATCCAAACCTAGCAGATTAGACATTATTTACAACCACGTTTCAGCTGTTTAACATTATTGTGTACAGGAGGAAAGCAGTCCTTTATCCTGGCAGGTGAGGAGTGTGATAGCGCTCGGGACAGCCAGAGGACTCGAGTACCTTCACCAACACAACCACATACATCGGGATGTGAAAAGGTACTGAACTTAATTCTTAGTTAGAATAGTACTAAACAGCTCAATGGCCCAGCAGTGGCAGCTTGATGGAGTTGGGATACGAACTCACGGCCTTCTGTCCGGTACATAGACGCTATAAAATGACACGTGTGTGTGTGTGTGTTCCTTTTGTGCTGTAGTAGTCCTGCTTATTTAAAGATTTCCTATGAAAGTTTAGGTCATTTTCACATTTATAAAGTAAAGTTTGTCACTTTGATCTTATTTATGTGCATTTAGTTACCGACATTTAGGACAACGGCCCGGTCCCAGGTTCTGGTTCCTTGGAAACCTTTTCTTTTTTTTTTTCTTTTTTTTGCGTATGCTAAACAGTAGTAGCTTTTCAATAACATAATATTAAATAAATAACATAGCAAGCGTCTGAGATCCGAGGTGTTTGCGTCCACAGCAAGACCACATCATTTGGAGTTCGAGATGAAGGTTTGAATCCTCTTGATGCCAAAGACATCTAGGGGTCATGAGAGGAACAGTGACGGATAGATCCGATCTCGGGCGTCCGTAAGATCGCGTATCGTGATTCGTCTGTCCTTTTTAGCGCCGCACGCCATCACAAACAGTGCAAGTTTACGATGTGACTTTAGACTTTAAATGTTAAATCAATGAAGTTATTTGAACTGCATCCCCAGGCACAGGGGTTTTATTTATGTGCTGTGGACTTCACCTTAGGTCTGATATTTGTTCTCACACATACCAAACTCTAGGACTGTAAATGGCTTCTGGCCTCCTGGAAAAAAACTGTAAGAATAAATCGTCGCTGTCGGGCGAAATCCTCGTATCTCCGAAACCGTTATTTTTCAGGGAATTAAAAAACGCCGTATCTTATCTACAACGCACGGGGTTTAGTCCGCGTCGCAGTGGATTGTCTTGCGCTAAATTCCTGTCCTCAGACGAGCACCAGAACTAGCGGCGGTCAAGATTTTTTTTTTCTTTGAGCCCAGTGTTTTGAAGACATTTACCTCAGAAGACGTGTCGATTCGTTGCGACTCTACTCGAGGACAAGTATGCCGCGAAGCGCTCTCTCTCCCGCGGAGTGAAGAAAAGGTGGACGGTTGAAGTGTCCAATCGAGTTATGAGATTTGCACTCAAGCTATTTTCAAGACTTTAGATCGGTTAATAATGTAAAAATAACAGACCCACGTGGGGACCGACCGATAGCATCGATATGTGAAAAAATATGAAATTGACAAAATTTGGACATACGAGGTTTCCGCATGACAGCGCCGAAATAAAAAGGTGCGTTCTAATAAAATAAAAATTGTAAATAAATTTTTTTTTTTACTTCATAGTGGGAACATCTTGCTGGATGAATCCTTCGTTCCCAAGATTTCAGATTTCGGTTTAACGCGTGCGTCGGCTAAGCGCTCGAACACGACGGTGATTACTGAGAAAATCGTTGGGACGACGGCTTACATGGCACCAGAGGCCCTGAGAGGGGAGATCACACCAAAGTCAGACATCTTCAGCTTTGGAGTGGTACGTCACGGCTTAATCGTTAACCGGTGGAGACTGGAAATGGTGTAAAGAAATGGTGTAATAGTAATGAATCATGTTGACGTACTGGTCCTTCCAGGTGCTGCTGGAAATTCTGTCTGGACTTCCTCCTGTTGATGAAAATCGGGACCCAAAACTTCTGGTCAGTCCTCAGCAATAAATGTCATTCTCATACGAATATTCTTATGTCACCCTTATTCATGCAGCATAATCACACACTTAATGTCTGAATTTCTAAACATATCTGTTACTTATAGTACAGTTTACAATATTAGCCCTCTGTTCGTATGTCGTCTTTCTCAGATGGAGATGAAGGACGAGATCGAGGATGAGGAGATCACACTGGATGAGTTTATAGATAAGAAAATGACGGATTGGGATACGGAGTCTGTGGGAAGGATGTACAACGTGGCCAGCCAGTGCCTGAGTGAAAGGAAGAACAGGAGGCCTGTGATAAAGGAGGTGTGTATTTCTATCATGATACTGTACAAACTCTTGAAGGACTTTAGATGGCTTCGATCCTGAAGAAAAGCTGTAACAAGGTGTCAGTGTGTCAAATATACATATAATACTGTCCCAGTAAACCAAAGCCACTTAATTTCAATACATTAAGAAGTCCCTCAAATACTGTACGTACTTAAAGGTGCGGTCTCCGTCGTTTGAAAGCCAATGTCGACATATAAAATCACCAAAACAAACACGCCCCCAAAAAAATCGATAGCTCCGCCCACACGTACATACGTAACCCAGACGACTAACAGAAAGAAAGGTGTCTTTATCATAGCTGAAGGGAAGAACAATACGATTGTAGATAAACAAACAAGCAAAAATGCCACACAAGCATAATGATGTAAAGGACAAAGGCATATATTAGTTCTGTGTAACAAAGCAAAACCAACGTTACTCACCTATCGAGAAGGAAAAAAGCGCCTCGGCGTCTTAAGTAAAGTCCGCCACATATTCACAGGTCGGAGTTTCCCGAGTCGATAACTCCTGAGCTAAACGCTGTTACTACACAAAACACGGTTGTAGCTGCCTCTCTACATTACTACGATAGAAAAGAGGTGTTATTTGTGTAGTAACAGCGTTTAGCTCAGGAGTTATTGACTCGGGAAACTCCAACCTGTGAATATGTGGCCAACTTCCTGCTCCTTCAGTTCTCTCCAGCGCTGGAAAGCTGATCCTATATTAACACGTCCTACTTCTTGTCCTTATCGTAAGTCTTTCTTCTCTTTCTTTCTTTGTTTTTATCCTCCATGTCGATGTTAAAACCGCTTTCTGCTAACGTCACACACGCGCACCGAACGCTCTCTCCGCCCATATCGACAAGACCCGCCCCTTTCTGCTCATCGGCTACACGTTTGTTCAGTTTTCTGAAGCATTTCCCAAACAACGGAGACCCCACCTTTAACGTACAAGCTTTCACAAGACTCACTCTTGTAGCAATATAGGACCTATAAATAAATCTCGCTAACTGGTTTCTTCTTCTAGGTTCTCGTTGAGCTGGAAGGACCCTAAACTTCGATCACCTTCTGACCGACATCCAGAGAGAGACGAGATACCCGACTCGAAAAAATCTAAAACGTTCCGTAAATATTCTGTATGTCATAACAGGGTTGTTTTTTTTTTTATTATTTATTTATTTCCTTATTAAAGAAAATCAAACTTAAGTGTGTGATTTTGATATCCCATCAATTAAAGAAGTCGTTTCTGATTTGAATATTTTTAATTCTTAAAATAAAAAATAAAAAAACACGATACAGAAAAAAAAAGCACTCTGAAGACCACCAAACAGGAGACAGAATTCACTATACGGTTCCATTTACATGACCGTCGGCTCGTGCGGATGTTCAGACAGTGGTTTATCTTTAGACGCGTTAGGCTTCTGTATCATCATGCTAGTAGTTTTTCCCGACGCCTCGTGCTACGTCCGTAGAAAAATACACACCGGCGCCAGCAATTAGAAGCGAATAAGAAGCGAGCTAGTTCTAAAACTCTAAAAGTTGTTATTATTGTAAATATGTATTTCAAGTAATTCTGTGAATAAAAATTCTGAAGCCAAATTCATCTCGTTTGTCGTTTCCCTTATCTATCGGTGTACAGTGTAAAGTTTCACGCAGAGCGGATTTGCATCGATTTCTACCCAGCGGGTCAAGATGTTTCTACGACTCTGGGTTTCGTTTTTTTTTTTTTTTCTTCCCTTAAACGGTAGCTAAATTAGAAAGGACGCCAAACTAAGCCACGCTACGGACATCAAAACAAGCCTGTGTTCTATGCGACTTGCATCGTTACATAGGAAAGAAAAAAACGAACAACTTTTCTCTGCAAATGAGAAGATGAGCAAATGACAGTGTTATATATATATATATATCAAAAAAACGATACTTTTACTGTGATATAAAAAAGCGACGTCCGACGTTAAAATATCTATGAGCGGAGTCCGTGAATGTGAGCGTACAGTGTTTGTTTGTTTTTTTTGTTCTGATCTTTGAATACGTCTAGAACTTAGGGCTCATGTAAAAATACAAAACTTTTTACACAGTTGGAATTAAAAAAAGAAAGAAAGAAAGAAAGAAAAAAGATTTCGTGGAGGTTTTTTTTTTCGTCCTTTGTTCACATTTCGGAGCTTACGTGCTCGTGTTAAAGTGGTAATGACCGTCCGATGACGTGACGACGAGCGAAGAGGTGAGATTTTCAGAACGTTCTACATTACAGACCTGAATGGCGCCTCTTTATATCGCGATTTAAAACCGTGGTACGTGTTACGGCGATGCCGGTGTCCTGCGTATGTTTTTTTTTTTGTTCAGTTCTGCACTAATGGGAAGATTCCTGGCATTAATTAGAAGACTTTTAGCTCATGTTTTGTTTTCTGACCGCTCGAGATAGCTACAGGAGTCAAACCGCCACATGAGTAAGTTTTGATGCGTGCATAGTTCATTATGAGGCTGCGGTCTGTTGATTCGGGGGGCAAAATATACATATGCTGTGTAATTATTTTTTTTTTTTAAAGGTAGATAGCTTTGTGTAAAACAGGCCTCCACTGATTGGAACGTTCCAACGGAGTACAGGAAAAAAAGACGGAATGCGGTCGGATTAATCGTCGGCTTCCTCGCCGTCTCCGGGATGTCGGGTGATCCTGCGGTCGCCTCTCCTTCCAGCGGGACCTTTGGGTTTAGCGAACGCCTGCTTGTGTGCGTGCTGTTTGGGGTGAACCTCTCCGTACAGGAAGTCAGCGGTCAACTCTTCACCGTTATCGATTTCCAACTGCGACGGCAAGAGATGGGGGGGGTGTATAAATCAGGAAAATTTGCAAGGACTGATCGAAATAAAAAATTCTTATTGTAGTTAAGAAGGATTTCATCAGGATTTTGACGCTCGTACCTTTTTCTCCACCTCCATCTGCAGTTTGATCTCCACCAAGTCTATGAGAGGATTCTTACAGCTGGAGTAAAGCATCCTCTCTTTAATACTGCAGCTGTAGCCAGGCATCGAGTAAATGAACACTACGACACATTAAATGTTATATGAAGATGAATGTCTGATCCGATCTGATATAAAACCAACAAATATAACCAATAAAACAATGTCGAGCTCCAAACCCGTTTTATTCACGTCCTTACGGCATTTTTTTGTGCTCTTATATTTACATCTACAGTGATCGTAGCAGAAAGTCTCTGCAAGCCTTAAAAACATTAAAGGTGGGGTCTCTGTTGTTTGAGAAATGCTTCAGAAAAACAACGCAAAACAAAAACAAAACAGACGTGTAGCCGATGAGCAGAAAGGGGCGGGGCTTGTCGATATGGGTGGAGAGAGTGTTCGGTGCGCATGTGTGACGTTAGCAGAAAGCGGTTTTAACATCGACATGGAGGATAAAAACAAAGAAAGAAAGAGAAGAAAGACTTACGATAAGGACAAGAAGTAGGACGTGTTAATATAGGATCAGCTTTCCAGCGCTGGAGAGAACTGAAGGAGCAGGAAGTTGGCCACATATTCACAGGTTGGAGTTTCCCGAGTCAATAACTCCTGAGCTAAACGCTGTTACTACACAAATAACACCTCTTTTCTATCGTAGTAATGTAGAGAGGCAGCTACAACCGCGTTTTGTGTAGTAACAGCGTTTAGCTCAGGAGTTATCGACTCGGGAAACTCCGACCTGTGAATATGTGGCCGACTTTACTTAAGACGCCGAGGCGCTTTTTTCCTTCTCGATAGGTGAGTAACGTTGGTTTTGCTTTGTTACACAGAACTAATATATGCCTTTGTCCTTTACATCATTATGCTTGTGTGGCATTTTTGCTTGTTTGTTTATCTACAATCGTATTGTTCTTCCCTTCAGCTATGATAAAGACACGTTTCTTTCTGTCAGTCGTCTGGGTTACGTATGTATGTGTGGGCGGAGCTATCGATACAGGGGTGGGACCCGTTTGGGTTAGGGGCGTGTTTTTTTCGGTGATTTCAAACGTCGACGTTGGCTTTCAAACAACGGAGACCGCACCTTTAAGAAAACATTTTCCATTGATTTTAGGAATCGAGTTTTCTTAACACTGCAGCATGGAAAATTTCAATCAGTATAAAAATAATGATTTTATGTCTGATATAAAATGAGTCAGAAAGCTGCTGGCTTTCAGTGTGATGTTTTTATGTCTGTTGAGGACCTTACGTAGAACTGAAGTGGTTGAAGATAACAACTTCAAATGCTAAAGGCTTATGAACACACACACACATGGTGCAACTGCGAGAGCAGAAACGGGTTTGATATCAACGTTTACTTTTTCAGATAAGACGAAGATATTTACCTATAGACTCCAGGTAGTCTCCCTCGTGTGTGTGCTTGTAGAGGAAGAAGTGGTAGCGGGCGGCGTCTTTAGGAATCCTCTTGGGTAAATCTTTCAGATCCGTCAGCTCCGTGTTTGACAGCACGATGAGCTCCTTGACAAAATCAACTTTCTGTTGATTCACGACACAGAAAGATAAACCTGTTCAGCGTCTGACTAACCGAACCACTCTCATGGTTTTACTCCAAATCTTCAGATTTCATTCATTCAACCGTTGGATATACATCGATATCGATACATCACCCACCATCAAGTTACATGTAAGTTACTTATTTGCAGAGGGATGTGGCAATAAATTTAACAAGAATATATTTCTTGTTAAAAAAAAACTGAAAAAAAAAAAAAACTGAAAAGAATTGAATATTAGTAAATTTAATATTAATTAAAAATATATTCTTGTTAAAAAACAGAAAATAATTTAATATTAATAAATTTAATACTAATAAAGTATATTTGTGTTAAAAAAAACAGAAAAGAATTTAATATTAATAAATTTATTACTAATTAAAAATATATTGCTAAAAAAACAGAATATATAATATTAATACATTTTTATATTAATTAAAAATATATTCTTGTAAAAAAAAAAAAAGAATTTATTAATACATTTAATATTAATTAAAAGTATATTCCTGTTAAAAAAACCCAAAATTTAATATTAATTAAAAGTATATTCCTGTTAAAAAAAACAAAATTTAATATTAATTAATTTAATATTAATTTAAAATATATTATTGTTAAAAAAACTGAAAAGTATTTAATATTAATACATTTAATATTAATTAAAAAAATATTATTGCTAAAAAACTGAATATTTAATATTAATAAATTTTTATACTAATTAAAAATATATTCTTGTTAAAAAAAAAACTGAAAAGAATTTCATATTAATAAATGATATTAATTAAAAAGTAGTCTTGTTAAAAAAAAAACAGAATTTAATATTAATTAAAAATAATTTTAAGTCCCAGTCCTTTTTGCCCCGGCTCGGCCGCGGCGGTTAAGGTGCTGGACTACCAATCGGAAGGTTGTGAGTTCGATTCCCACATCCACCAAGCTGCCACTCCCTGAGCAAGACCCTTAACCCTTAACTGCTCAGCTGTATAAATAAGGGAGTCTGCTAAATGATAGAAATGTAAATTTGCATGTTTTTTATACATAATTGAAGAATATATAGAAAACATGAAAATAAATAATTAGTCGTTAAGAAGAAGAAGAAATAATAGAGAGTGTGTAAGACGGGACTGGTGTTGCTTTGTAATATCACTTCACGTCGTCCGTCCGTCCGTTTTCTGCACGAGGGACCCGGACGTACCAGCTGGACGTAGTTGAGCTTCTTGTCCTTGAACTTCTGCAACGCCTGCATGGCATCTCCGTGCAAAGGGAACGCCACACCCTGCAGCGTCTGCTGCTTGGTGTCCACGCCGATGTCGGTCTGCACCTGAACACGTACGGAATCGGCAGAAAAGATGTTTAGAACCTATACACATAAAATCATACACGAGAAGCTTCCTTTATTATTCTTGAATACAGTATGTAACCCTTTATGATTTATTTTTTAATCCGTATCGATGTTTATAACGTTCTTAACCGAAGCTTGAGCTCTCAGATACACCATCGTTCTGTAGAGCTCCGCAGTCTGGTGCGGTAGAACTCGCTTCCCGTAGTCACTTCCTTTCTGCAACTTCTCCTTCTCTGATTGGTTGTGTTCGGGTGCTCCAGGCTTTCAGCCCATTTCCTTATATGGTTCTGTCTTAAGACGCACGATTTCCATTGAAAACAAGAAGCTCAGCAGTGACTGCAGAGAGCAAAACTAACTGCTCTGTAAAAAATGCAAGGGATTCTGTTACCCCGAGCCAAAGTAGAACAGCTTTAGCTACACCGCCGAGATGAAAGAACGTTTTTAGGTAGGTTCTTACTCGAAAGCTCTTTATTCCACAACCTCTGAAGGTGCCCAGGTATCTTTTACTCGGCGGTCCTATTTGCTAATGAAATCATTTTTAATCTGACGTCTAAACGATTCTGTCGACCCGAACGGGTCTCGTGTACTGTACCTCGCTGAGCTTGATCTTCTTCAGTTCTTCTTCAGCAGCAGTGAGTGGAAGAGGTGCAGCCTGGGACATGAGGTACTTCTTGTAACCGCTCAGAGAAATGTCATCCTGAGGAAGAACAGTAAAAAAGAGTGAGAACTTTTATTCAGGTGCTCGTTATATATAGTACTGAACGACGACTGGTAAAGCACATCACGTGGCACGGTCACCGCTGTCATGTGCTGCATCTGAACCTCCTTACATCCCGATTACACAGTAGGTGAAAAGCAGAAGACTAAAGAAGCCGTAGGTCTGATTTATCTCTGTTTGTATAAAACAGTAGGTGAGAAATCCCCACATGACCTGCTGCATCTGCTGACATTCTGCAGCATGGCACCGATACACACCGCACCGCTCTATCCCATAATGCAACGGCACTCTGGCACTGCAGAGCTGTCGAACTCCAAAATGGTGGAAGGCAGTGCCTCGACTCTTTTTAAGAGGTATCGACCCCGGATCCTTATGGTTAAACCTTACTTGGTTAGCAAAATCCGAGTACATTGTTAACTTGAACACTTTTTTTTTTAAAAGGTTATGATGAGATTTTAGGTCACGTGACTGGGGCCAAATGGGAGATGTAGTCCGGATTGTATTCCCAATACATATATACACTAATCAGTGTTGAATGTACCGAATCAGGGGCAGCGGGAACCGAATCAGGGGCAGCGAGAACCGAATCAGGGGCAGCGGGAACCGAATCAGGGGCAGCGCGAACCGAATCGCATGCAGCCGGCCCTGAATCGAATGCAGCCGGCCCTGAATCGAATGCAGCAGGCCCTGAATCGAATGCAGCAGGCCCTGAATCGAATGCAGCAGGCCCTGAATCGAATGCAGCAGGCCCTGAATCGAATGCAGCAGGCCCTGAATCGAATGCAGCAGGCCCTGAATCGAATGCAGCAGGCCCTGAATCGAATGCAGCAGGCCCTGAATCGAATGCAGCAGGCCCTGAATCGAATGCAGCAGGCCCTGAATCGAATGCAGCAGGTGTTACTGAATCGAATGCAGCAGGCCCTGAATCAAATGTAGCAGGTGTTACTGAATCGAATGCTGCAGGTACTGAATCGAATGCGGCAGGCCCTGAATCGAATGCAGCAGGCCCTGAATCGAATGCAGCAGGCCCTGAATCAAATGCAGCAGGAGTTACTGAATAGAATGCAGCAGCAGGTACTGAATCAAATGCAGTATCCACAGTCACAATTCACGATTTCACAGTACACTATTTTTTTAATGACAAAGCAATCCGACCGTGCAAAGATCACCGTCCTTCTTTAACATACATACCTTTACAGTGCCGAATATTTCATCTTTGATATGCCCGCCCCCAAACTCCTTCTTCACTGTCGCCCTGGTAGCAGCATAAAGCATTTTGTGTCTCACCTGTCGGGACAATAATAGGAATAAACCAAAGTTTAAATAAGAACCAAATGTAAACAAGTTTAATCCACACTATTTGTGTCTAACTACACACATCACAGCGCCGTATTACACATCAGAACAACTAATTCTACCAAAATTATCGTTTTTATGAGTATTCTGTTAAAAATGTAGGTGCATGGGCTATGACATCATTTATCCTGCAATGAAAATAGCTGTGAAAAAAAAAAACACAAAAAAAAACAGTTCTTCGTTTCGGTCGCAACCGTGCGGCCGACGCAGAACCGAAACTTCTCGGCGGACATTTCGTATAAGGACTTAAACAGAACTTGCCGCATAAACAGCGTCTGTACTGAAAAGAGCCTGAAGCATTTTGCAAGCATCAGGAAACCGGACATCGTTCTAAAAGCACCGAGGCCACGATAAAGGAAGTCGTACTGTACGTGGCCGCTGACCAGTAAAATCGCTTTCTCCTGTTTGCTCGTCGTCCAGATCGGCATTTAAACGGAACGGCAACAATGAACGAACACAGACCTACAGACAATAGTCAGAAACTAGGCTCTAAAACCACACCCAGAAGTTATCCGACAGGTCCGGACCTGTTCGAGGTTTACTGCGGCATGGACATGTTCTGTCTGAAAGTATTCTGCTTTTGTAACAGAAGCTTCGTCCCGCCTTCGTTTAACCCCCGATGCGCCGTACACCAGTTTATTCCTCCATCCGTTCGGTAAAATACGATCTCATAACACTTACAGGAGAGTGGTCCGGTGACCAGGCGATGAAGACCCACTCGTGTCCTTGAGTGTTAGAAGAGTCCAGTCTGTATAAAACGTAGCATGGAAGATCCTTATCGAGAAGAGAGAGGACGAAGGAATTATAGTCTTCCTCCCAACTCTTAGATGCCCGCTTGGTGTCACCGAGTTCTAGCTGCTCTATAAAGCAGGAAGAAAAATAAGCAAATAAGTAAATAAGTAAGTAAGTAAGTAAATAAATAAATAAAGAGCTGCATTATGCATTTTTTTTTTTTTACAAGTGACGTCGTCTCAGACGGCTTTACAGAACATAAACAGAGCAAAAGGTTAATAGAAAGAATGATATAAAGATTAATATTAGATAGATTTAGTTCACAATGTGTTTGTATTTATCCCCAATGAGGAAGTCTGAGGTGACTCAGGTGACTGTGATGAGGAAAAAACTCCCTTAGATGGTAAAGGAAGGAACCTTGAGAGGAACCAGACTCAAAGTGGAACCTCGTCCTCATCTGGGTGACACTGGGGGTGTGATATATATATATATATATATATATACAGTCTGATAAATGTTGTAGTGATGTAAAAGATCACATGGAGTTCACATCTCAGGTCTAAATGGAGCTGGTAGATCTCTAGATGCTTCAGGATTCTCACACACACGACTATGACACGTTAATCGGACCTAACATGGTAAACCTCACGATGGAGGTGCGACACATATCACGGTCACAATGATAGCCGCGAGAGAGTAATGTCGTACATATTGTTTATCCTGACAGCGAGTGCTTATAACATCTCCTTACCATCTTTGATCACAATCTTCAGAAGTCTATAATCTCCGTTCCTGGCTTTGGCAAATATGTCTTTCACCTCGCTAGAAGCTTAAAAGATAACAGAACATATAATTAGACAACCAGCAAAAAGGAGAAAAACAAAATCAGCGTAGTGATCCTGTGACACGTGAGCTGCCGAATTCCACATCTGTATCACATCTGGACACGAAGCCTGTCACTCCAGATGAGTTCTAAATCGCTTCTGGGAAAGGTTTCGTAACGTGGAAACGTATTCGCAAACCAGAACGAGATGTTAAGTTAGAAAATGAACAACAAGAATAAAAGCTGCATATGAGGAATGACTATAGCGTGTATGTGTCATGATGTCGTCACCGGATACATGACGCTTACGTGAACGAGAGACATAGCTTTATAAACTGAGAATTCCTTTGTACATGGATACATGGGAGGAAGATTTTACATATATATGGTATATAAATACAATGTGTGTGTGTGTGTGTGTGTGTGTTTGGGTCACAAAGCAGCTGATAGTGAGGCGTAAAGTGTCCCAGACTACAGACCTACATACACAATGACCACATGTACAAAGTGTTTAGTTAGGACGTTTTGACCACAGTCTTGTGTGTGTGTGTATGTACTGTATGTGTATATGTGTGTGTTTGTGTGTATATATGTGTGTGTGTGTGTGTGTGTGTGTATACACACACACAGAGGTCAGTAATCAACACTAAAAAAGACACACACACACACACACACACACACAGGTCAGTGATCAGCACTAACACACACAGGTCAGTAATCAGCACTAACTAACACACACACACACATACATATATATACACACACAGGTCAGTAATCAGCACTAACACACACATACACAGACATACACACACACACACACAGGTCAGTAATCAGCACTAACACTAACTAACACACACACACACAGGTCAGTAATCAGCACTAACACACACACACACACACACACACACACAGGTCAGTAATCAGCACTAACACACACATACACAGACATACACACACACACACACAGGTCAGTAATCAGCACTAACACTAACTAACACACACACACACAGGTCAGTAATCAGCACTAACACACACACACACACACAGGTCAGTAATCAGCACTAACACACACCCCATACACACACACACACACACAGGTCAGTAATCAGCACTAACACACACACACACAGGTCAGTAATCAGCACTAACACACACACACACACACACACACACACACACACAGGTCAGTAATCAGCACTAAGACACACACACACACAGGTCAGTAATCAGCACTAACACACACACAGGTCAGTAATCAGCACTAACACACACACACACACACACACACACACACACACACACACACACACACACAGGGCAGTAATCAGCACTAACACACAAAAACACACACACAAACACACACACACACACACACACACACACACACACACACACACACACACACACACACACACACACACACACAGGGCAGTAATCAGCACTAACACACACATCCCATATGTGTACACACACATACACACACAGGTCAGTAATCAGCACACACACACACACTTACATATATACACACATACACACATATATATATACACACATATATATATATATACCTACACACACACACACACACACACACACACACACACTTACATATATATACACATATATATACCTACACACACACTTACATATATACACACACACATATATATATACACACATATATATACCTACACACACACACCTACACACACACAACTACACACCTACACACCTACACACCTACACACACACAACTACACACCTACACACCTACACAACTACACACACACACACACACACACACACACACACACACACACACACACACACACACACACACACACACACAGGTCAGTAATCAGCACTAACACACACCCTATACACACACATTACAACTCACAGCTAAAGCTACAACCTAAGCTAAGTTTTTTAATCACTCTGCACAGAGAACTCTTACACGAAACCTTTCCCAGATATAAACCCATGATGTAAGTGAATAAACGACGCCACACTATAACACAATGTACCTTGAATTCCAGTCTGATGCGACATTTTTCCTTCGAGACAAGCGGCTGATGTCAGTAGGCGAAAAAAACCAGGAAGTAGGAAACGGCACTACAGTCACATGACCGGCTCCGGTCAGTGACGTCACTCGTCTTTACTCCCAGGGCTGGGTCGCATGTGCGCATGTGCGCATGTGCAGTGAAAGGTGGCACATGTACTATCTGTTTGACTGCAGTCCCCAGTATAAAATAGTGTCAGGGATTTTATATATAATAATTACAGTTAAATTCTGTTATGTAAGTGGTATTTAATGGCAGTTATCATTAGATTAATAATATTAATAATAAAGAAAATCAAGTTATGATGTGGGAGGCATGGTGGCTTAGTGGATAGCACGTTCGCCTCACACCTCCAAGGTCGGGGGTTTGATTCCCGCCTCCGCCTTGTGTGTGTGGAGTTTGCATGTTCTCCCTGTGCATCGGGGGTTTCCTCCGGGTACTCTGGTTTCCTCCCCCGGTCCAAAGACATGCATTGGCATCTCTGGAAAATTGTGTGAGTGAATGAGAGTGTGTGTGTGCCCTGCGATGGGTCCGTCCAGGGTGTATCCTGCCTCGATGCCCGATGACGCCTGAGATGACGCCCCGTGACCCGAGAAGTTCAGATAAGTGGTAGAAAATGAGTGAATGAAGTTATGATGTGCTGTTGTCGTGGCTCTGTCTGGACCCCTGGTGTTGCTTGTTGTCTTTTCTAGGTGGCACAAATTTTCTGAGCTTGTTTGTTGCCCATGGTAACTTCTGCTCAGCTCCTCCATCCCAGGGTTTATCACGTTCCAGGGCAGTTTCCTTCTTCATCCTCTTCCTGGCTCCACCAAGCCATCAGGAATGATCCAGCAGGTGAAATGCTTGGTTCCTTGGTCCAGTGAAGGTTCATACAGTAGCCAGCCTCTGAATCCCTGCAGCTTTACCTCATTTTCTTTATGTTTCTGAGCTTTCTCTGATCAATCTCTCTAAGAAGTAGTTTCTTTACTACCTTTACTTAACACAGGCTTAATTGTCTTCATTCTATTGTCATAATCTCACACTTTATTGGAATACAGAGCTTATATAGGCATTAAACACAAACATATTCACCTTTTTCTCCATTAATTATGTAATCCTGCTCTGGGTCACAGTGGATCTGGACTCTATCCCAGGAACACTGGGCAGGAATGCGTTAGTGGACATAAGGCAGTGTCGATGTTCAATCATATAATGATAATATATGAATAAAGTGTGTGTGTGTGTGTATATATATGTGTGTACATATATGTGCGTGTATATACTCGCTGATCCTACTGTCCTTCATTCTACTGCCAACCCCCCCGAAACACACACACACACACACACACACACACACACACACACACACACACACACACACACACACACACACACACTATGCTATTGCGCTAATGGACTGTCTAAACTAAAACATCTTATCACTTGTACATTTGCTCAATCCCACACCACAATTTGTTATTGCACTAATGGACTATCACACAAACTATGCTCATTTGCACACTTGCTCTCCTTTTTGCATTGCTGCTCACCATTGCCTTACCATTGTATATACACACCTAATTTCTGTTCATAATAATAGCAATATATTATATTATGACCATAGTACATATCCTCCTGTATATTTCGGTTTATCGTAATAACAATATATTTTGTTTATAGCACATACCCTCTGTAAATTTTAGTTTTTAGTAATACACACCTGTATATTATGTTCATAGCACATATACTACAGTATATTATATTCACAGAATATATATTCATCTATACATTTTATTCATAGTATATATATATATATATATTTTTTTTTTTTTTTTTCATTTGTATATTATATTCATAGAACATACATATCTGTAAATTATTGTTTATACAGTAGTATTAACCATATATTTTTTTACAGCACATATCCTTCTGTAGATCTGTATATTTGGTCATAGTACACACACATCTTTAAATTACTCCATATTACCACTTACTTAACTTATTTAAATCTTGTACAAACTGTGTATCCTGCACTTGCTGCTATTGCACTCTGGTTAGACCTAAACTGCATTTTGTTGCCTTGTACTTGTACATGTGTAATGACAATAAAGTTGAATCTTATCTAATCTAATCTATATGTGTATGTGTGTGTTTATATATGTGTTTGTATGTGTATATGTGTGTGTGTGTTTATATGTGTGTGGGTATATATGTGTGTGTATATATGTGTGTGTGTATGTGTGTGGGTATATATGTGTTTGTATGTGTATATGTGTGTGTATGTGTGTGTGTTTATATGTGTGTGTGTATGTGTGTAGGTATATATGTGTGTGTGTGTGTGTATGTGTGTGGGTATATATGTGTTTGTATGTGTATATGTGTGTGTGTATGTGTGTGTGTTTATATGTGTGTGTATGTGTGTAGGTATATATGTGTGTGTGGGTATATATGTGTGTGTATATATATGTTTGTGTATATGTGTGTGTGAGTGTTTATATATGTGTGTGTGTGTGTGTGTATGCAAAAATTGTGTGCGTGTGCGAGCGCGCGCGCGCGTGTGTGTGTGTAGAGGCGGGCACTGGATATGAGGGACAAGAAGGATTGAGCTCCTCTAAGCGGTTCTTTCTCACCATGACTACATTTCCGTAACATTTGAATACTGCGGTTTGCTGTAAAATAACCAGGATTTATTTGGCATCGTAAATCTTTTTTTCCTTCTTTTGTCGCTTTTAGCTTGGGAGATTCCCGCATAGTCAGTGTGTGTAACAGGAGACGGATTAGAGGACGCGCCATTGGAGAAAGAGGAGCCAGGCGCCGACCAGCTGATGTGATGATGAGCTCCGAGATGCTTTCACTCTGCCCTCGTAAGAAAACAAACCCGGTTTCGTTTGCCATGTGCCCGCTTTCCTCAGGTCAGGAATAAATAAAAAAAAAAACTACACACGAATGGATGAATGAATAAAAGTAACATGTCTTTGTCTTTCCAAAGTGGCCCACGGTGTCCTGTCCGTGCCGTCAAGTGTCGCCTTGTGTGTAATGTGTTGTATAAACGTTTTACTTTATTCTATTCAAACATATCCGACGTTCTATTTATATTACATTACGTCCATGACATTTATAGCTGCATTACACATGTCTATGTCTACAAAAAGCCCCAGTAGGTTCCATCTGCAGTGCAATTCACATCCCAGCCTTCTCACTCACATCACTGCTGCTTTCCATGCGGGTATTTTGGGAAGTCTTCATTACCATCGGGTTTATTATTAATCCTAGTCCTGGGTTGTCGAGGTTTAGTTACAGCTTCCAAGAAACACACTCAGGAAATTGAAGTCAGGAGTTTGAAGTCAGACATGGTGTTAAAAAATAGCTCAGTGACATTTGATGACAGATTGTTGCATCTACTCATATTCCGTAACTGGTTAAGCTGGGATAGTTGATCCAGAGAGTATTCCAGAAATACACACCGGATGGGACGCCGGTCCATCGGAGGGAACCGTACAAACACAAATTACACATGAAGGCAAATCTCACATGAAGCAAAACCGTGAGCTCAGGTTCAAACCCCTGAGTGTAACGTTGGCGACGCGACTCAACACCCATCACACTGTCATAAAATTTCTAATATTTCACTTCATGGATTTGCTTTCTAGGAATAAACGACATGGCCAAAAATCTGTGGACACCTGACGGTGACGCTCGCGTTTTTGTACGCGATTCGATGCGAAGGTTTTTCCGCTACACGTTGGACATTCATGACTTGAGACTGGACTCGGACTCGAGTTAAATTCAGAGATGGGGGACACTACTTGTCTCGAGTCAGACTTAGTCGCAAATTTGAGACTTGAGACTTGTTTGACAAATATTAAAAAAGTCTCGACTTGACTTTGACTTGATATTCATGACTTGAGACTGGACTTGGACTCGAGTTAAATTCAGAGATGGGGGACACGACTTGACTCGAGTCAGACTTAAGTCGCAAATTTGAGACTTGCTTGAAAAATATTCAAAAAAGACTACTTGACTTTGACTTGACATTCATGACTTGAGACTGGACTCGGACTCGAGTTAAATTCAGAGATGGGAACACGACTCGAGTCAGACTTAAGTCGCAAATTTGAGACTTGCTTGACAAATATTAAAAAAAGACTCGACTTTGACTTGACATTCATGACTTGAGACTGGACTCGGACTCGAGTTGAATTCAGAGATGGGGACACAACTTGACTCGAGTCAGAATTAAGTCGCAAATTTGAGAGTTGTGACTTGCTTGACAAATATTTTTAAAAAAAGACTCGACTTGACTTTGACTTGACATTCATGACTTGAGACTGGACTCGGACTCGAGTTAAATTCAGAGATGGGGGACACGACTTGACTCGAGTGAGACTTGAGTCATAAATTTGAGACTTGCTTGACAACTATTAAAAAAAGACTCGACTTTGACTTGACATTCATGACTTGAGACTGGACTCGGACTCGAGTTAAATTCAGAGATGGGGACACGACTTGACTCGAGTCAGACTTAAGTCACAAATTTGAGACTTGAGACTTGCTTGACAAATATTAAAAAAAGACTCAACTTTACTTTGACTTGACATTCATGACTTGAGACTGGACTCGGACTTGAGTTAAATTCAGAGACAGGGACATGACTTGACTCGAGTCAGACTTAAGTCGCAAATTTGAGACTTGAGACTTGTTTGACAAATATTAAAAAAAAAGACTCGACTTGAATATGACTTGACATTCATGACTTGAGACTGGACTCGGACTCGAGTTAAATTCAGAGATGGGGGACACGACTTGACTCGAGTCAGACTTAAGTCACAAATTTGAGACTTTCTAGACAAATATTAAAAAAAGACTCGACTTTGACTTGACATTCATGACTTGAGACTGGACTCGGACTCGAGTTAAATTCAGAGATGGGGGACACGAGTTGACTCGAGTCAGACTTAAGTCACAAATTTGAGACTTGAGACTTGCTTGACAAATATTAAAAAAAGACTCAACTTTACTTTGACTTGACATTCATGACTTCAGACTTGACTCGGACTTGAGTTAAATTCAGAGACAGGGACATGACTTGACTCGAGTCAGACTTAAGTCGCAAATTTGAGACTTGAGGCTTGCTTGACAAATACTGGTTCTGTAATTGACGGATCATTTATCTCTAAAGTCTGCAGAAATATTGTACTATTGTTATTGCACTGTATGTAATGCAGTTTTCGTTGGTCAATTATCATCTAATTTTGTCAGCCCCCATTGGCCCACTGTCTCTATTGGCCCACTGTCTCTGTTGGCCCACTGTCTCTGTTGGCCCACTGTCTCTGTTGGCCCACTGTCTCTGTTGGCCCACTGTCTCTGTTGGCCACACTGTCTCTGTTGGCCCACTGTCTCTGTTGGCCCACTGTCTCTGTTGGCCCACTGTCTGGGTCATTCTCACAGTTACAGTTATAAGCTGCCTTTAACAGTAGACAGTCACATGTTATTCCGGTAATAGATCAGTTTAACAATACAAGGCATCCGATTGCAAGTTTTAACAAAGAATTAATCCCTAATTTCTAAAACTGCATGTAAAATACCTATAGTTCAGTTCAGATTCACGTCCAAGTGTGTTGACGTTGACACACACAAGGGATTTGTGTTCTGGCTGTTTGTGACTCTCGATGTGAGACAATATAGACAGTACGAGGATTAAATATGAATACAGAAAACATGACAGATCGGATATGTACATAAATTGTGTGAGAAGTGCATAGACAATGCTTTTTGTACAACATACGGCAGCGGTAGTGTGTGTAACGTATAGGGATGATGTGACGAGCGACGGTCCTGATAATGCAGGATACTTATACGTATGAAGCAGTGAATATAATGATGGTGAGTTGTTAATCAGGGTGATTGTCTGGGGAAATAAACTGTTCCTGTGTCTGGGAGTGTTACTAAACAGTTTAAATGCATTGCAGTGGTTATCCAACCAGAAGAAATACTTGTTTGGGCTTTTCTTTATGAATATGTGTTCGTTTATGCTTTCTTCAGTAATACAGCTAAACAGATTAACCAACAAATTCATTGAAAAATATATATATATATTTTTTTCTAAGTTAATGCTCCGAAAGATTTTGTGTGGTGTCGGTGTAGGACTGACTGACATGACAATATAGTATCTGTAAGATGAGTCGTTTCAAAGTATCACATTATTACTAGTACACTCATTTACTACCGCTTATCCGAACTACCTCGGGTCACGGGGAGCCTGTGCCTATCTCAGGCGTCATCGGGTATCGAGGCAGGATACACCCTGGACGGAGTGCCAACCCATCACAGGGCACACACACACTCTCATTCACTACGGACAATTTTCCAGAGATGCCAATCAACCTACCATGCATGTCTTTGGACTGGGGGAGGAAACCGGAGTACCCGGAGGAAACCCCCGAGGCACGGGGAGAACATGCAAACTCCACACACACAAGGTGGAGGCGGGAATCGAACCCCTGACCCTGGAGGTGTGAGGCAAACGTGCTAACCACTAAGCCACCTTGCCCCCTTCATTCATTCATTCATTCATACTTCATTAACATTGCAGTATTGCTGTATTACCACAGGGTAGTTATCCTCATAATGTTAATTAATCTGTATATAGAATTTGTGTTGAAATAGTCCATCATTTGATGTGTTCCATTCATATTCTGCTACTCTCTCAGTTATTGCTCTCTGTCTCTTTTTTTTTTCGAGGAGGCGGGTGGACGGCGAGGATCAGAGGGATGGAGATAGGTGTACGCTTCCGTTATTACTTCCAGCACCCGTGGTTGCGCCTGCTCATAGCCTACCTCGTCACCTTCTTCAACTTCCTCATCTTCGCCGAAGACCCCGTATCCCACAGCCAGACGGAGGCGCACATGATAGTCGTGGGAAACTGTTTCTCCTTCATACTGAATAAGTATCCGGGTGGAGGGTGGAACGTCCTGAAGGTACTAATGTGGATTCTGGCGATCATCACGGGACTCATTGCTGGGAAATTCTTCTTCCATCGAAGGGTGTTTGGTATGTAAGCTGTCTATTTTCTTTTCTGTTTGCTCTTCTGAATATGATTTTGGAGTGTAATTATTTTAACAGACAGTGTTTGTTAATGTTTGTAGTAACGGATCGATCCGTTAAACACGCTTACGTATTTGGTATTTGACAGTAGCATCTAGGGGCCTTTTTACACCCGGTCACTTCATGTGTTGTCTCTGAATCGATAGCTATCTGATTTGTTAAAACTGTCCCGTTTACATCAGGCCAGATAAACACGTCTCGGCGAATCGGATATCGATCCGATCTTTCTACTCCCGCCCAAAATGCTGATATATTTTACCTAATTTCCGGGGTAACTGAAAAGGAACATGCTTTGGTGTACGCGGTTGCTACAAAAAACAGCATTTACTGTATGCTGCATTTTCACTGGCGGCAGCAGCGCGTTTTAAGTCCCGACGAGACGCCTGGGTGAAAGATCAGAGCCAGCGCTGGTGGGAAAACGTGTTTGTTTCTGGCGCGATGCACGACTCGCGAGTCACCTGCGAGTGACGTACTTCCGTCTGGGAGGAGTTTAGCGCTGACGTATGTGGCTCGAACAACCACATTCATTTACACCTGTCCAGTTTCATCTGAAAAGCGTCCCAGACCACCTCCCGAAGGGGTTCGAGCGATCGGATTTATATCCGTTTCGGAGGGCATTTAGACCTGGTCTTTTTACCATCGGGTAGCTATCTGATCACAGAAAATACATGAAGTGACCAGGTGTAAAAACCCCCTAGGACTCTGTTGGGTTTGAGAGTTAGTTAAGATTGTGGTGCTGCAACAGTTACAACCTGATGTAGCATGATGATATTTGTGTACCTGATGGTTTTTTTTTTGACACTCTTGTCTGTGTAGTTCTTATATATGAGCTGAGTACGCTTGAAAATATGGATGCTCAGATCCAGATAATAACTCGCATCTCTGTTACTGTACAGTACTGTACTGTAAGTGTAGTGA
This sequence comes from Tachysurus fulvidraco, assembly GCF_022655615.1. NCBI lineage: Eukaryota > Metazoa > Chordata > Actinopteri > Siluriformes > Bagridae > Tachysurus > Tachysurus fulvidraco. The sequence goes on from NC_062527.1 coordinate 1,672,245, forward strand.
ACGTGACATATTGAGGTCACAGTAGCAAAAGCTTTCCAAGATGCATCCTTCTGGTGGCTTCTTTAACATTTTATTAAGCAAAAAAAAAAGACACTAACAAGCTGCCTGCTGAGATGATAAATAAATACTTTCAGAAAGAGCTCAAAGTGTTCCAGATGTACTGCCCATCGATACCTCTGAACGTATCGACCTGTTGTTATTTAACCGGTGTTGTTTCAGCGTGATCGAATCCAGCGCCGTATAAACCCGCCACTTCGGTCCTTAGCCGTAAGCACAGTCTGTTGATATCCTGTCGGTCAGACCTCATGCTGTAACGGAGTAACGTTTTTGCAGAATGACCTCAGGTAGCCTGTAATGAAGTAACGAGTAACCGAGTAATTATAGCGCGTGTGATTTATAGTGTGTCCTGAGTCTAAATTTTGAGCTTCGGTATGTTTACTTGCGTTAGGTTTCTCTACAAGCTTGTGGTTCTTCTTCTTCATAGAGGCCTTTTGTACCTTAAACACTATGAATAATATTCTCCAGTTATTTACGGTCGCCTGTTTGTGACACTTTAGCTAATGCTAATGCCAGAGAAAGAGCTGTTCCTCTGAAACGTTTAGTCATGTTGTGGAGAATGAGGCTATCAGGCAGATACTGATGCATTCAAATGTGTGTGTGTGTGTGTGTGTGTGTGTGTGTGTGTGTGTGTGTGTGTGTGTGTGTGTGTGTGTGTGTCTTTTTTACTTAAAAAAACTAGATGCTGGTGACATAAAATTTATCTGTAAGCTGATAAATAAATAGTCATTGGCAGATTACTGTGGTATAAGAGGAATAAAACAGAACACATGGACATTCCAATGACATCGCTTTATTTTAATTTGCTCCCTATCATTCTTACTTATCTCACGTCTGTTTACATTGCTTAAAATTATGAGAAAGTCAGAGAGAGAGAGAGAGAGAGAGAGAGAGAGAGATATGACTGTATATGTTATATATATCTGTTCACGTGCTACTGTAGCCTAGTGGTTAAGGTGTTGGGATACCAATCAGAAGTTTGTGAGTTTGATCTCAGGTCCACCAAGCTTTCACTGTTGGGCCCCTGAGCAAGGCCCTTAATTCTCAATTGCTCAGCTGTATAAAAAAAGAGAGATAATATAAGTCGCCCTGGATAAGGGTGTCTTCCAAATGATGTGAATGTAAATGTGGCATAAATTGTGGGGATTTGGTAGCCTAGTGGTTAAGGTGTTGGATCTGAAGGTTGTGAGTTTAAATCCCATGTCCACCAAACTGGCCACTTCACAAGGCCCTCATTTGCTCAGTTGTGTAAAATGAGATAAAACGTAAGTCGCTCTAGGATAAGGGGCATCTGTTAAATGCCCTAAATGAAAATGCATCAGCGATCACTTAGTACTCAACCGCTTAAGTCCATGCACTTCCTTCTTATTTCTTTCCTTTTCTCTCTCACTCCGTGTTAACTGTTTTTTTTTTAAAAATCTTTACCATTTTATCTCTCTTCTACCATCAGTATTTTGCATGTCTTTCTCTTTCTCCGATCTTTCAGCCCTCCAGGTCTTTCAGCCTCCGTCTCTGTCTTTAGCCCAATTAGCCACTAGGTGTTGTATCACATCCTCCGGTCTTTAAGCGGTTACTGTGCAGGACATCACACCCGGCTTCACTTCAGGGAGCGTCCGTACAGAGCTCTTAGCGCTCGACACCACCGATCGTCTCCTAGATTAACACACCACTAGATGATTTTACTGTATGTTAAGAAATCACATTATCTGATTGTGGCGGTTCACTTCAGTCAGTCTGAGGAGGGGACAGTTTGCTTTCTAGCTGTGTGGCTTGCTGAATATTAATGGAGGGGTCTGAAACAATCAGAGCCTTTTGTTGTTCATCGTACAAAACACCGTCTGATCTCGGAACGCCTCAGAAAACGGCTCTGTTCAATGTGGAATAAATACAGAGAAAAAACTCTGCAGATTCACTCGACTGGGTCGAAGTCCTTTTTAATTTTATCATCTGCACTCATCAACTGCTTTAAAGATTTTAAACAATAAATTTTTATTTTTATTTTTTATTGTCAATTCAATAAATTTAAAACACCTCAGCAAAATTTTGTATTTATGATACATCCATCTATGATATTTTAACCCTGGTATTTTCCCCCTGTGCAAATTAGGAGCGCCGAGTCAACTCGGACTTGTCTGTTTCGACCGCTTATAAAAAATGAAGTATATATGATTGCCTTTTTTTTCCTTCACCGTTTTAGTCTAACTCGTTTCCAACATATTAACACATAATTTGCAAAAAAAAAAAAAAAAAAAGTAATATTTGGTATAATAAACCTTATTTATATACAAAAATGCCTCATTGTTTAGTAAATTTTAAAAAAATTAAATTTTGGATTATTTTCACTACAGAGGCACAAAAGGTGACGCACGATTACAGGCTGGTATATTTCAAAGCCAGGAGATTATTTTGAAACCATTTTGACCCTTTTTAATGTCAGCAAATAATAAAACCTGCTTTTTTTCCCCAGGTCAGATTGACTTGAATACTTGTAAATCAAAAATTATACAATTATCACCATTCTGTGTGATCAGCCTTACATTAGGTACTGTACATTTGTGTGTGTGTGTGTGTGTGTGTGTGTGTAGCATCATATTTTGCCCTCTGACGACGTGATGTGACATACGGCGAATTCGTTCTCTGCATTTGACCCATCCAAAGTGCACACACACACAGCAGTGAACACACACACCGTGAACACACACCCGGAGCAGTGGGCAGCCCGAGACTCGAACCCACAACCTTAGGATTACGAGTCAGACTCTATAACCATTAGGCCACGACTTGTCCACTGGAGGACTATTGAAATGCAATGCCCTATTTGTGTGTGTGCGCACATATATGTGTGTGTGTGTGTGGTGTGTGAGTGTGTGTTTTGGGTGTGTGTGTGTTCGTGGACATTTTATGTGTGCATTTTTGTGTCTGTATGTTCATTGTGCTGTAAAAGGGCAAAAGCATGGGACTTTATAAGGTGGCCGGGTCTAAATGACCCTGGAGGATCTAAAACGCAAAGTATATATTGGTCGAAAATAGACGCAATTCCATAATTTGGAACAATCCTGGTAAATTCCAGGCAAATATGTGGAAGAAAACCCAAGTTACGACTAGTTCTGAAACGATTAGTCGACATTGTCGACAAATATCTCTGTTGTCGAGTAGTCGTTTGTTCTCACGTGTCCTAATGTAAGGGCCTGCAATATCGCGATTTGACCGCTACGGCTCTGTAACGCTAGAGTGTAATGCAGCCCTAACAAATGCGGTAGAAGAGAACTTTTAAAAGAAGCGCAAATTACGACGGAGTTCAAGCGAATGCGAACAAGCGAGGTGTGGGAAAGTTTTACAAAACTGCCAACCAAAAATGCAGTTGTGTGCAATACATGCAAGGCAGAACTTGTGTTTCATAGAAGCACAACGGGCATGCTCGAGCACAAGAGGAGGCGGTGAGAGGTGAGTGTTCTCCAGCTGAAGCTAACTAACTAGTGATTCATTCATTCATTCGTTTTCTACCGCTTATCCGAACTTCTCGGGCGTCATCGGGCATCGAGGCAGGATACACCCTGGACGGAGTGCCAACCCATCACAGGGCACACACACTCTCATTCACTCACACACTCACAATTTTCCAGAGATGCCAAACAACCTACCATGCATGTCTTTGGACCGGGAGAGGAAACCAGAGTACCTGGAGGAAACCCCCGAGGCACGGGGAGAACATACAAACTCCACACACACAAGGCGGAGGCGGGAATCGACCCCCCGACCCTGGAGGTGTGAGGCGAACGTGCTAACCACTGTGCCACCGTGCCCCCCCTCTAACTAATAATAAATGTCTTTCTATATATTAACAATATCATTACAGTAATGTGATTTATTTTGCATATAATAAAACTTGATTGAACATACAGTAGGAGTCCGAACCCTTTTATTATCGCAACACGATTATGTACTATAGTCTTATCACTTGCCTGTATTTTGTTACATATGCATGAAGACTTAAAAAAAGGAACTGTTAGGAAGAATATCATTACAGTTACTTTTTCATACTGTTCATTTTAAACGTGAATGAGAATCGGTCAACTGTTATATAAAAAAAATATTGTAAGTTTATACTTGTAATAATTGTTTGTAGATTAATAATTTTGACCCTTCTTTGTGTCCCGAAGTAAACGTCCCCTTTTTTTTCTGTTTCGGTTCTAAGAAAAGCAGCGGGCCTATTATTGAAGAATTTCAATATATTTATATATTATAGTTAGAATATGTATAACTCAATGAATTGAAAAAGCTGAATAATCGTTCAAAACTTACTGATCGGTCGTCGACGACATCGACAATGATCGACGATCGGTCGATTAATCGTCCTAATAATCGTTAGATTAATCGGTTATCGAAATAATCGTTTGTTGCAGCCCCAGTTATGACACATTAAACCTTCATTAAACCTTCCAGCAGGGTCAGATAGACCCGAGGAAAATACAAGGGTTAAACAAGCTTAAAAAAGTCTTTTCCTTATAATAATAAGTGATGTGACGTACGGCTAAGTGCGGCGACCCGTACTCAGAATTCGTTCTCTGCATTTAAACCATCCAAAGTGCACACACACACAGCAGTGAACACACACACACACACACACACACACACTGTGAACACACACCCGGAGCAGTGGGCAGCCATTTATGCTGCGGCGCCCGGGGAGCAGTTGGGGGGTTCAGTGCCTTGCTCAAGGGCACCTCAGTCGTGGTATTGCCGGCCCGAGACTCGAACCCACAACCTTTGGGTTACGAATCAGCCTCTCTAACCATTAGGCCACGACTGCCACTTAGGTCCAGCGTTTAATATCCCGAGTACCTACGAATGTTTATTTCTTATTTTTACCACGAATCACAAACCTAATTGTAAATCGGAAGAATTATTAGACCGGATTATACATAAACTACGGAGGCTATTCGTACGGTTCGTTTCCATGCGGATTACGCGCAGTGTGAACTAGAGCAGTTACGTTAAAGACGTTTCGAATACGATCGATGTCGTACGTTTATTGTGACCGGGTTTAGGTGGGATTTTTATCCAGATACAAAAATACGAAGGCAAAAACAGGTCAAAACACAGAACGAACACATCGTATATATATTCACAAAGACTATAAGACACGAGGGTGTGACGGAGGCATGAATCAAAAAAGAAACCTTTATCGTGATACATGAGGAAACGACCGTTAACCCAACAATGAAAACACAAAACAAAAGCAGAAGTAGAATTGAGCGTTGTAGCTCTGTGGGCTGCACCGCTGGGAGATTTCTGACCAGTTTAACTGTCCAAGGTGGAAGGGAGTCTATAAACATTTATATAAAGTCCTAGAATTAAAAAAAAAATCTTATATAAACTAGAATCAGTTTTCAGCTGCAATTTTGCCTGGCTCTCAAGTTTTGAAGACAGGCATGAGTGACATCTCCAACCCCCCAGCAGACCACCCCTAAAAAATAATAATAATAATAATGGGGGTGTTATGGTGTTTGGTAAGGTTTACTGACCACATTTTAACCAAATACAAAGTATTTCATTCATTATCTACCTCTTTATCCGAACTTCTCAGGTCACGGGGAGCCTGTGCCTATCTCAGGCGTCATCGGGCATCGAGGCAGGACGGAGTGCCAACCCATCACAGGGCACACACACACACTCTCATTCACTCACACACTACGGACAATTTTCCAGAGATGCCAATCAACCTACCATGCATGTCTTTGGACCGGGGGAGGAAACCGGAGTACCCGGAGGAAACCCCCGAGGCACGGGGAGAACATGCAAACTCCACACACACAAGGCGGAGGCGGGAATCGAACCCCCGACCCTGGAGGTGTGAGGCGAACATGCTAACCACTAAGCCACCGTGCCCAGTATTTGTTCAATTTCCATTTATTAATTTGTGTGTGTGTGTGTGTGTGTGTGGGTGTGTGTGTGTGTGTGAGAGAGAGAGAGAGATAGATTATGACTGGAGGTGTTTATGGTAAGTGTTTGTTACCTTTTTGGACCCCTTTATCATGTGTAATGTTGCTCCCATATAAAACGAGCCCAGACATGTTTAGGGACATGATCGAGGACAATGTCCCGTCCAGAGAGACGAGCTGTTTCCTGTTGAGGTTTTGTTCAAACCCACCATCGAAAATACCCTCTCTAATGAATGTGTTGTTTTTTCATTGGTTGTTGCGTTAAATCTTACCCAGATACAATAGTGCTATTTTCTGATTGGCTGTTGTGTAGCCTCTTGTTTTTGATTGGCTGATAAGTGTCAGGGTCGACTAAGAGCTCCAGAGGAGACGCGCTCGGTTCCTGCCCGGTTCCATAGAGAAAGCGGTGTGGACCGATACGTTTTGGGCGCTGCGGCTTATTAAATATATGATAAATAGTCAAAATGTTTTTCTGCGTGAGAAATACGATGTGTGGCGGGAGAGCGTGAGGAAAGACCGACATGACGGACTGTCGCTCTCAACGCGTGACACTTGAAAGCCCTGTGCTTGTCCCTGTGGTAAATAACGAATCTATGTTATGATGATATGTTTGTTCTACTCACAGAACAGCAGATTGTGTAATTGTAATATCGATATATAGTTTTATTACATTCCATAGCTGTAGTGCAAAAAAATCTTAATATCCATTTGGCAGACAAACTTTCTTATAAAATCTTATTTTATACAACTGAGCAATTGAGGGGTTAAGGGCCTTGCTCAAGGGCCCAACAGTGGCAGCTTGGTGGACCTGGGATTTAAACTCACAGCATTCTGATCAGTAGTCCAAGTCCTTACATCAGCGGTGTCCAATGTTATCCGCAAAGGGCCGGTGTGGGTGCAGGTTTTCATCCCAACCAATCAGGCATGGACATACTGTATTGAGTGACAGTATAAAGACTTGTTGCTTCCATCCTGACCTCCACAAGTACCCTCCTATCTGCCCCAGTACACATATTACCTGCTATAATTGCACAGAATGTTACACACACAACCTTTTCAGTTGTTCTACATAATATAGTTATTGCACAATTCCTGTTATTGCACATATTCTCAAGTTCTTTCACAATCTGTGTACCATGGGATAGGCTCCATGTTCCTCGTGACCCTGTGTATGAAAAAAGCTCTTCAGTTATGTATAAAAATATGCAAATGAGTAACTTAACAATTCAGGGTAAAGAGATTAGTCTGTAATTGTGAGAGCAGGAAAGTGGGTGATATCTATATATAATGGGGAGGAGTTGAAGAACATGGATGGATGGATGGATGGATGGATGGATGGATGGATAATAGTCACCTGGTTCTTTCCCTGATCCTCAGAGCTAGTCTGACATATTCTGTCTATGTTTGGACAAATTCATACCAGTTTTTTAGCGATCTCTCTCTTTTCTTGAACGCTACAAGCTCGATGATGAATAACAGTTGAGTTTTGCTTTAATTCCACCATTCGATCACTAGGTGTCAGCATTTCTGTTCATGTGACCACATGTTCCTCGTCAGTGTCGGGCCGCTTTTGAACCGCCGTCTTTTACACTGCTTTAATACACACAGAAATCTGTGTAACTCTACATTATATTGAACATGTTTACATTTAAATCAAATGATATACTTATATCTTATACTTTATAATGAAATATTATTTATCGAGTTACTTATGTCCAAATCTTATCATCTTTAATTGACCCCAAATCCTTAAACTCATTACCATAAAAATAATAGTTAAGTTTTGTGACTCGGTTTTTGATCCTTGATGTTTTTGGAGAGATATTCTGTTTTGTTAAAGTTGGTCAAGTTACATTACTCACATTCAGACTTGTACCTGATTACAGACGCAGTTAAAGGTGCGGTCTCCGTTGTTCGAAAGCCGATGTTGACGTTTTGAAACAACAAAACAACTACGCCCCTAACCCAAACGTGTCCCACCCCTGTATCGATAGCTCCGCCCACACATACATACGTAACCCAGGCGACTAACGGAAAGAAACGTGTCTTTATCATAGCTGAAGGGAAGAACAATACGATTGTAGACAAACAAACAAGCAAAAATGCCACACAAGCATAATGATGTAAAGGACAAAGGCATATATTAGTTCTGTGTAACAAAGCAAAACCAACGTTACTCACCTATCGAGAAGGAAAAAAGCGCCTCGGCGTCTTAAGTAAAGTCGGCCACATATTCACAGGTCGGAGTTTCCCGAGTCGATAACTCCTGAGCTAAACGCTGTTACTACACAAAAGGCGGTTGTAGCTGCCTCTCTACATTACTACGATAGAAAAGAGGTGTTATTTGTGTAGTAACAGCGTTTAGCTCAGGAGTTATTGACTCGGGAAACTCCAACCTGTGAATATGTGGCCAACTTCCTGCTCCTTCAGTTCTCTCCAGCGCTGGAAAGCTGATCCTATATTAACACGTCCTACTTCTTGTCCTTATCGTAAGTCTTTCTTCTCTTTCTTTCTTTGTTTTTATCCTCCATGTCGATGTTAAAACCGCTTTCTGCTAACGTCACACACGCGCACCGAACGCTCTCTCCGCCCATATCGACAAGACACGCCCCTTTCTGCTCATCGGCTACACGTCTGTTCTGTTTGTCGGCCCGACTCAGTTTTCTTAAGCGTTTCTCAAACATCGTGCACCTCACCTTTAATGCAGAGACTAAGCCTGGTTCTGTATTGTGTCGTGCAGTTTGTCAAACCCGGACGTCTCGCCCATAATGCAGGCTGTAACCATTTATATTATGACCCTGGTGTGCATTAGAACACACACTCATTTTTATTTATAAAATGATGTGATTTGTCATCTGTTTCTTTTCTTTATCATCATCTCATCACACATGTCGTCACGCGCTGAAGCAGTAAGTACTCGTCTCGGATGTGTCGGTGTGTTTGAACAGGCGAAACAGGACGCCGTGAGCGGAACAGCACAGCTGCCGTGTGGTTTGTTTGCACACACCTGCTGTTTTCTCACTGCTTAATTCACCACTCAGAATGGCTGTTAATTACATTTCCCAACATTTTCTGATTCTCTGATTAGGCCCGAACTAGGAATCGTGCGAGCATAGTGTTCATCAGCATTAGTAGCATTTAAAGAGTCGGGATACGGCTGATCAGATAAAGGCATTGACCGAGTCGGTAGCATTAGATACGGCTGATCAGATACCGGCATTGACCGAGTATCCACAGCTAAGGAAATCATATTCAGAGCTATTGAAGTGGCCCGTTTATTCAGAGAGTAAACATCAAATCACCTTCTGCTTCGTTAGACTTATAGAAAGAACAGGTGTCTCGTACCGTACGGTACGTCCGAAGTGAAGCGCTAACGGAGGATTTCCGCTGCATCTCGCTCACGTCGGTGCTTAAACACACGGTTTCCAGACGAAGCAAACCTGCGATTTCGACACATCCGCGACGAGCACCGGTTTGTACTTACTGCTTCAGCATGTGACAGTGCTCTAATGCACACCAGGGTCATAATATAAAGGGTTACAGCCCGCATCGTGGTGCGGACGTCCAACTCCAAGACACGATACAGAACCAGGGTTAGTCTCAGCATTAAAGGTGCGGTGCACGATGTTTGAGAAAACCGATTCACGCCGACAAACAAAACAAACGTGTAGCCAATGAGCAGAAAGGGGCGGGGCTTGTCAATATGCGGCGGAGTGACGTGTGACATTAGCCGAAAGGTAACGAATTTAGAAAAGATGTTAGATAAAATATGCACATATTTAACACCCGTAGTCTACTTTCCGCGTGTGTTTCTTTTCAGTAACAGAGAGCCGACAGCATCATACTCAGCCGTGATTAATCGACGTGACCAGTGTTTCTGTGCTCATCGCCTCCCAAGGGTCGGTCATGACATTAAACCACAGTCCTTTTACGACATGATGAATGGATTCTCTCAGGCTGAGTCCATGGGGACGCCGGATAGTTAGGACTGGGGTTCACACTGCACCAGGAAAACCCCCAAGAGGAACACAGACAATGACTTGACATTTATAACGTGTCTAAGAGCCAGTAAAGGTTCATAGCAAAGATTTTATTTAAGCTTAACGTTTCGTTTTAGGTCTAAGATTCATATATATAACAGGATTCATCATTTAGATTTAAATTTTACTAGGATATTTATATAAACATTTTTATTCTTAACATTTTATATTTGAGGTTAGAATAACATTTACATTTAGAATGGATTTTTTTTGTTTTATTCGAAGATTC